>NW_020290735.1:0-174792 GCF_003184695.1 Aspergillus brunneoviolaceus CBS 621.78 | reverse complement strand
GGCCAGTGAAGAAAACGATACTTGCGAATGATGCTCAGCTTCGGCTGATACCTTGCTGTATTTGAATAGAACCACCGCGCCCCTCAGACTGCATCACATGCAGGTTTGTTCATCATCGAAGCAAGTTATCTCCTTGTTACGACGTGGTGAAGTTCCTTGGATATTCAGCTGAGAAAGGAAGGAGAGAGGGAGGTGGAAGGACCTTTGCTTTATAGTAACTCCAATGCTTAATGGTGACTTAAGGAGTCGGGTGTTCCGCGGAATCCTATTCCGATGCAAGTTCATGATACATAATGACATCGAAACCAGAGCGTTTTCGGTTTACGATCACAAGTCCGACCATAGATAGACGGCAGCATCATGTAGGTGGCAAGTTGAGAAGGAGAAGAAGCTCTACCAAGGGTGAGGGACAGTAAATATAGTAGATAGCATCATTGTTGCGACTATGTTACATAACTTGGGACTGTACATATGAGCAGTAGTATACCAGATCAGACTAGTCCCAGAAGGGATAGATCAAGGATGACACGTGGCACGTGACAGATGACACGTGCCAGACTCCGGCGCAGCGCGTCGGAAGCGCGTCGCGGGATGCGACCCAAAGAAGAACCCCAGCCTCCAATTCACTTCTTCTCCCTTCGCCGCCGTCTTCATCATTCTTCCTGTTCTTCATCTCATGTTCACACTCTCCTTATACTTCTCAATCCCCCCCCCCCTCCCCGCTACAACAACTGGACAACTATCCCGTAGTAGGTCTCACTTTTTCTTACTCCCTCTTACCCTCCAATCGGAACCCCCTCCATCAAATTATATCTAAGCAATTACATCAACAAAACTCAGCCCGCCCAAACTACCCCACACCCCACCATCCCTAGGGGCCCTCTCCCCTCTCTATCACAAACCACCTTCGCACCCACCAAACACACAAAAAGTTCAAGCCCAACATGCCACCCTCGGCCTCGATCCACCGCACTCTTAGTGCAGCCACAACAACCGACCCCAACTCCAAACGCCGCCGCTTCCAACCCCCGATCACCACCTTCTTCACCACAGCCACCGACCCAACCGCCCACCCCTCGCAAACCGCCCACCACACCCACAACCACTACTCCACCTCCACCTGCTCCCCGACCCCGACCCTCGCCCCGAAGGTCCAGGCCTCCCTCCTCTCCGTCGGCATGCGTGTCCGCAAGTCTATCGCCGAGGGCTACAAGACCCACCACCAGTCGAGCAAAGCCCTATTCTCCGGGGCCCCGCCATCTTACCACCATGACCAAAACCAGTCCAGTTCTCTGATCACCACCGACGAAGGCGACGCATTCTCCCTCCCCGCCAGCTCGCAGGAGTCCACTGACTCCGCCTCCTCCCTCCCGTTCACGGGTACGAAGCGCGGCTTGGGGGACCTCGATCACTACCGCGCCGACAGTAATGAGAGTGACAGTGAGACGGATGATTTCCCCAGCGCTGAGATGTGGGGTCAGCGGATCTCTCGAGCCGAGCCTGCTGCTGCGGTTATTGGGAGGACGATTCTCGCGCCGCGGAGTAAGAACAACAACATCCGGAGGCGGTTTGTGGTCACCGGACGGGATGGTGCTTGCACCGTTGCTACTACGATGGACGTGGAACTTGGGACGGACTTCGAGGAACCGGCTTTTTTGAGGAGTCGGGAGGAGGTGGAGGGGTATGAGCTTGATGGGTCTCCGAGGGCGTGCAGGGAGGTGGAGATGGGGGATGTTTGATTTTTCGCCATTTGGCCTCCAATACCTGCCTTGGGACGTTTCGGGGTGGGAAGAAGGGTTGAATCATGATGCTGTGCTTTGTTTGGGTTTGTCTCTGTGTGTTTTTTTAGCCAGCGTTGCCATTGTCTGTACTTTACCCCTCTTTTTACCCAGTTCTCCTGTCGAGGGGCGTTTACTGGCTGGTTCCGGTGATCCAGTGATACTCAGGGTTATGATGATATGCTGGAAAGGATTCAGCAGAGGGTTTGCTATGATTGGTCTAGGCTATGCTTCTATGATCTGGGATGGACTTTTGGGTGACGGATTTCTTGTGCTGTACATATTCTCACCCCCCTTCACCTTATCATCTTTACGAGTATCAATGCGAGGGAGAGCCGATCGCATGTATAGATAGTGTACTCCGTACATGGACTTGCAATTCCCAACAAGCAACAAGAAATGAACTGAATTGAAATGAAATACAAGACAAACAACGCTCCAACCAACCCCCAGGACTCCCTCATCCCCACCAACCAAAAGCCATTATACACACATTAGTACATGTAGTGCACCATGATCAACCTCGCTTCTTGATCTTCGTGATAACCAAACAGGTGAGCCCCGGAAACAGATCTACCGCGCCATCGAAACACACATACGAGCCCGGCACCAACCTGACCACCTGTCCGGGGTCCTTGGCGAGCTTCATCTCCGCATCCCGCGGCACCAGCCGGGGCTCGGTGCCCGCGACCACCCCGATGGGAACGATGTATAGCGGGCCCGTGGAATTCCTGATCGTGTTCCGCGCCAGGATCTTCCACGCCATGTAGCTGAGTTGCATTTTCTCCTTCCGCACCATCAAGAGAAGAGAGTCTGGATTTTAGTAAATTGGGAGCCCTGCCGTTTTGGGGGGGATGTTTTTGCGCCGCAAGGGGCTTTTTTTTATGATGCAACCCTTGCGGACAAGCAATAGAATAACAATGGGGACAAAAAGAAGCAGAAAAAAAAAAAAAGAGGAGGAAGCTTACCTCTAGCTCTAAGTGCTTTAATAAAGGCGCCGCGTGTTGGTCCATGAAGTGGTTCGCGAACATAATGTTCTTATTCTTTTCGACTTTGGCCACCGGGGCGGTCTCGATTACCCCCTGTAAATGATGCAGGGCGGTCTCGGCTTCCGGGTTTATTTGGTGGGTGTGAATGGCTGTATGTTGCAATGCCATCGTGTTCTGAAGGGAGTGTATTAATGGGGAGACACTGGGGTGTCATGGATTGGTTTAATAGAAGCTGAAGAAGTGGTGGTGCTTTTGTTAGATGAGTATATATAGAGAAGCTCCTCTCGTCTGTAGTCCCGAGGTTAATTCGGCTGCTGTTGCGCCTATAACAGCTTCAGGGTCACAGATTCACGTATTTGATGATACTCTGAGCCCCGAATCTCTTCTTCTTGTTCTCTCACTCTTGACTATGCGGGGGAATTCTGAGTAGGAAATGAGGTGGGGTTCCAGGTTGCGGGGGTCCCCAAGGTTGCCCGAATACGGTCAGGGCGGATAATGGCGGAAGATAGATGATCCAGCCTGGAGTGAGTGAGTGCACTGCAGAAGGGCAGACACCAGCGGTGAGACCAGCAGTGAAAGATACAGTAACTATAAGAGTGGGAATAAGGTAACCTGCGTAGAGTACGAAAAACCTCTTATTGAGCCACTATGAAAGCACACTCTATGACTTAAGCATGCAATTATCAGCATAGCATGATACAGGGGTAAAAAGCTGGAAGAATCTAGGGAAAGAAAAGTTACAAAAAGTCAACGCTCAACCTTAACTCCCTACCATTTTCTCCATCCATACTTCCCGAACAATGTAGCACCACACCGGACAGAGGATTACAACTCGTCCTTGACATTGCTCTTCTTGGACTCAGCAGATGTTGTCGTCGCCGTCGTCGCCGTCGTGGACTCTTGTTCCTTCCTGGTACTGCTCTTGCCCTTTTTGCCGTTGCTGCTCTTCTTGGGCTGCTCACTCTTGCCCGACTTGGCTGCTGCCGCTCCCATCTTCTCGTAGATGCGGTTCATGGCGCGCTCCAATTCACGAAGACGGGTATCAAGCTCGGCAACGGTGAAGGCCGGATCATCCGTGACAGTAAGCTTCTCCTGGATGGTCATTTGAGTCTCGAACCAAGTGTTCGTAGACTCATAGGTCTTGGACAAGCTGGCCAGATCATAGGGCTGGAAGATAGAGTACTTCGGTCCACTGGGCTTAGCGGTGGTGGTGGGAGCGGAAGAGGTGCTGCTGCTGGAGGAGGTATCGTAGGGGTCCTCATCGAGATCCACAGGCTGGGCGGGAGCCTCGCTTGCCGATGGCGACGAGCTCGATTCTGTGGGTTCACTAGCGACAACGCTCGACGAGTGAAGGTCTTCATCTTGTTGAATCTGCTTCTCCATTAGGTCCATCACGGTCTTGGCGTTCTTCAGAACATCCTGGAAAAGCTCAATACGAGCTGGGCGGTCGGCGCTCTCCTTCTTGCGCTTGAGAGCAGGGTTGACGATGTCTTTCAGAGACTTAAGTCTCTCCTTGAAATCTGAGGTTTTGGCGTCAGCGCCCTCGCCGTCCAGCCAGTCGCTGGCGGCAGCGGCCTTCTCTTTCAAAGTAATCAATTGCTCAGGAGTCAACATCTTGACGAAGTCCTCATCCTCTACGAGATCACGGCTGCGGTAAATAAAGGACTCCAGCTCGTTCAAGGCCTCTTCGCGGAGGAAGCGCTCGCGATCCGAAGCGTCGAATGCGGCCAAACGGGCCTTGATACGAGCAAGCTCAGCCGTAGACGGTGCAGGAAGCCCCAGAGGAGTGGTGGTGAAGCTGACAGGGATAGTCTCGAGCTTGATCTGAGGAGAGCTCTTCTTCGTTTCCTTGGCAGTCGTGGTGGAAGTGGATGCGTCCGAAGAGGTGGTCGAAGCTTGTTCCTCTGGTTCCAGTGTAATGGACTCGCTGGCTTCACCCTCTTCACCCAGAGGAGCCTGTTCATCCTTCTTGCCTAAACCGAAAAATCCCTTGACATCCTCAACGACACTTCCCTTCTTGGCTCCTTCAACTTCGCAGCTGACGGATCCACCCACAACTTCGGGAAGCCCGTCAACAGGGCTGAGGCGGATGGCGAACTTGGTGGTGATGTTGGCAGCCGAGCAGCCAAAGTCTTCCTTCAACTTGGAAACAGAAGCAGTGAGGTTCTGCGTCTTCACGCCTAGAACAGGAGTCTCAGCAACGCTCTCGGCGAGGGGAACTTGCTGGTAAAAGCTGAAATCAAAATCATCCAGGTTCTTTACGGTGACCTGCTTCTCGGGTCCAATTTGAGAGGTGGGTGTGAAAAGCTTCTGTTGTCTCTCCTTGGATTCGGAAGTCCACTTCAAAACAACACTGTAAGCCGCGGCATCGTTAGCACGGATATCCTTGACACGGAAGCTTGGACTGAGAGCTGCCCCCTTGAATGCAGCTCCAAACACAGCGGCTTCATCAGCATTGACGCTGGTGCGAATCTTGCTAGCTGATCCACAGACACTCTCGAGCTCCTTCTGCACAAATGGCGTGCGAATTGAACCCCCGTGAAGAATGACAGATTCGATGTCAGTCATCTGCAAACCGGCAAGCTCCAAAGCCTGCTCGAGAGGCTTTCCAACGCGGGCAATGTGATGCGCGGCAAGCTCCTCAAATCTAGACCGGGTGAGGCGATACTTGAAGTTAACCTCTTCCTCGTACAGGCTCTCAAACGAAGCCCCAGTCTCAGTGTTGGCACTAAGAACCTGACGAACCTTCTCAGCATCCTTCCAGAGTCTCGCCATAGTCTTGCCATGAGCCTTGATATCAGCCGGTGTGACGCGGCCTTTCAGCTTCTTCTCCTCAACCAGATCGGCGACCATATCCTCGACAATCAGGTCGTTGAGAGAGTCTCCGCCAAGTGTCTTGTCCCAGCTGGTACCCAGGACGTGAACTTCCTGGACGGTCTTGTTGAAACGACCGATGTCCTTGACCGCGCGGCTCTGGAAGCGAACGACACTGGCCGTGGTAGAGCCAGCGCCCATGTCATAGATAATGTGATACTCGGGCTTCTCTCCGTCCGACACGCTGGGGAAAGTGCGGCTGGTTGCGTAGTTCAAAGCGACAGCAAGGCCGTCACTAATGAACGCTTCGACATTCAAACCTGCCAACTCCGCCGCCAAGCGGAGACTTCTCTTCTCCGCCGCGGTATAGAAGGAGGGGTAGGTGATCACCGCATCCTGAATGTTGGATCCTTTTCCAGCCAGGGTATCGGCATTGGCCTTGATTTGCTTCAACTGCATGGCAAGAACCTCCTCGACGAGAAAAGCGTCCTTCTTCTCTGCCTCGCCAAGTCGGTTGCTCCGAAGTCCAACAGTGTCACGATCGCCAGGGGCCTTTTCAAGTCGCAACGCAGGGTACCGGTTGTGATATGTCTTGATTGTTTCGTCATCGATATCGAAGGGGAGTCCGAGCAGGGTCTTGAGATTGGCGTATACATCGTCGGGATACCGAGCGGCTAAGGCCAGGGCATCGCCGCCGTAGAATCTCTCGGGAAACAGGGCATCGCTTTCGCGGGTAGGTTTGAACGCAACGGCGGCTGATTCCTTGCGCTTCGAATCCTTGGTGAGAACAATTTCTAGAGGAATTCCTGGTTTGACCAGGGCGGCTTTGAAATATTCTGTGCCGACATCAAGACCGAGAACGGCGGATCCCGCAGCAGCAGCGGGGGCAGGGAAGCTCAAAAAGAGCAGTAGAAAAGGAACGATCAAGAAGGATAGGACGGGAGAGGATGTAAGAGACTTCCGGGAGCCATATGTGCGTTGACGGCTTCTGGAAGCCATGGTCTATGCGTTTACTAAGAAAGCAGGTCAGCACCCGTCCCAATCAGCAGATTGCGCCTAAGGGTCGCATACCTCCGAGAGACGCTTTAATACAACGCTTGACATCTATTGAGCTCTAGCTCTGTACCCAGATGCAATCTGGTTGATATGGTCGTCGCAGGCGAGTGACAGTCTAACTATCGGTGCAGTAACATGAAATTAGCAAGTTAGTGGTAGTGAACTATGACGGCAGATGAGGTTAGCGAAAGGCGAAAGCAACCTATGAAAAGAGAGGGGAGAAGAGAGGTACCTAAGACACTTTTTATCTCCGCAGAGCCATCTAGACGACAACGAAGCTCTAGTATACTGGCCACCTGGCAGTAAGAATATGGTGAACAAGGACAGAGTAGTAAAAGGAAGATGCCAGTCGAATGTTCGATGAATTGATTGGAGAGGCCACGTTTGGCCGACCGAATGATGCAAACACATCACACCGCCCGCTTTGTTTGCACTGCGGATCCACACCAATTCCAGGGTCTATCTACGGGTCCACTGTACTACTACTAGGTACTCTGTACAAACTAGTAGATCGGATGCCATGCACCATGCAGTACGGAGTTTTATGAACACATGGAGATATGTTTTTCAGGTCTCGTACCTTCTGCTCCATACGTCTAATCGTCATCAAAGTCGGAGTCGCTCATCCAACCAGTCTCATACGACTCTCTAATCTCGCCCAACCCGTTGACTAGTGCCTCCCTCTCATCCACTTGTGCGACTCGCCCGGCGAGCGTCTCTAGCATCTTAAGCTTCTCGGCCGTCCGGGAGGAAGCTGTCAACGCTGCAAGCACTTGGACCTTTCCCTTTGCCTGGGGAAGAGTGAACATGTTGTGAGGGAAGCTATCCAGGATGGGGAACGCCAGCGGCGCATGAAATCTATCGATGTGATCAGTATTTGGAGCCCTGAACAGGTTATGAGCTCCTTGTCCTCACCTCTGGAACATGGGCTCGGAATTGTAGAGTCGTTGCCTGCGCACGGTACCCAGGTCCTCTGTAGGGGACTGGCCTTTCCGCTCGGTGGTTATGCCACGCGACACTTGAAGTTGATTGAAGATATGAGCTGTGTTGCTGTCCAGGCCGTTGTATGTGAAGTCCAATTCGAATTTGGTCTGGGGCTTTGGGCCTTCCGTGTTCTCTTCTTGATCGGCGTGAGTCTTAGGACCTTGCGTGGAGTGCTCGGCAACCTCGTCATCTGGCACAATCGTAGACTGAAGCTCGAATATCTTGTGGACGCCATCGTCCCCTGCCAATGAGGCCTCAAAGTCGTGATACGGGCGAAGACGGGTGGGAAGTGTCACAGTTTCCAAAGCGGAACTGATTAGTGCTGAAGTGTACCACTCGGAGTGAGGGTCGATATGAATCGTTGACGGTAGCCGGCTAGGCGGGTCGACGATAGGCGTATATAGAGAAGCTTGAGAAGAAATAGCGTAGATGGACCGGGACTTATTCAGATCACGCTTGTATTGGGTTTGCTGCCGGAGTCAGCGAGGATGGTGCAGGCCAGTCAACAGGAGGCAATAAGACTCACCCGGTCAACCTTGCGGCCATTCTCTACAGCCCACACCCAGACTGCCTTCTTGCCATACTCATCCCGAATTCTGTCGACATACTGGGCAGCGAAGCCACCCCATGCATCATCTGAGCCTGTGAAAAGCTGGATTGCGCGCATTTGGTCGCACTCTTCGGCAAAGGGCCTCAGGTCCCGATCTAACAAATCATGCTCCTTGTCGAGATCGTTAAAGAGTTCCTCCCCTACACCCCAGTCCTCAAATGGCATGATCTTGGAGTTCAGCTCGTACTCATTCAGCTGAACAATTGATCGCGGGTGGTAGAAGAGACGATTATAGTCTGACCAGTATCGAACTGTCTCAGAAGATAGCGGGGAAGCGGGGAGCCCTGCATCCAGGTTCTTCTGGTAATCACTCTGAAGGATGGGGGTCTGTTGCTGTAGGACCTCTTTTCCGTCCCTGCACCATCACAGCGTTAAAAACCTCGAAACGGATTTTCCGGCGATGGTGACCACTTACCACAGTCCTTGACCGGGATTCGCATCCTCTGACAGCTGGTAGAGGGCATTGTATTTGCGCAGAGTGCCAAATCCCCCTTTCAAGTCATAGATAACAGTTCGAGGAGTGAAGGTCTCTGTACCATCTGCTGCGACACCAGGTCGAAAGTGAACATCATGATCTACGGGGGACTCTTCATCCTCATTGTATGTAAAGTAAGATTCCTAGCCGGCAATTTAGCTTGGATTCATGGATAAGGTAGGATTCGATCAGGCACAGTCGAAGCATACTTGAAGATTCCAGAAGTGCGTAGCCAGATAATTTGCTCGTTGACCGAGCTGCAGGGTGATAATTTCATGCATATTCAATCCGATTCGCACTACGTAAATGGGGAAATTGATCCGATCCCCGAATACGTCAGGCGCATACGCTCACTGGAAAGCTTCGACTGTCAAAATCAGGGCGGAAGGTGACAACGAGCCTAGACTTTACCCAATCTAATGACTGGGGCTTTTAACCTCGTCGCATCACACAGCTTCAATGCGCAGCACAGACCGGCGCGGGTAATGAAGCCTTCCTTTTTGAGACTAAAGCCCCCGCTTGCCCAACTCGGCTAAAGTGTGTCGTCCTGGGCAACGGTCAGGTGATCACGCGGCGGGCAACAAACAAGCGGGAAAAGAGTGGGTGCGTCACCGATAGGAGGAGATCAGTGGGTTCATTTTCAAATCCAGTCTGTCTGACCGTCGACCCCGTGGTGTCATCCCATTCTCTCTCGGGCATGACTGTCATGTTCTGAATCGAAGACTGACTGCCTGTTCTCACTTCACTGACTACTACCCTCCTTCCTAATCACAACACACAGGCTTGTTCGTCATGGACTCTCCGTTTTCGAGCCCGACGAAGGCCCTGAACCCCCTATCGCCCGAACGCATAAATCAACAGTTCACCCCCAACTCTTCACTGACTTCCAACATCCTTAACCTCCGAGGATCACACTCTAGGGGTCTTTCCGATGTTCAATCCAAGGTCGCTTATCTCAACGGTCTCGCCTCTCGAGGCAACAGTCCCGCTCACGTTCATCAGCAACAGACTGCTAGCAACTCGGCAGCCTTGCAACGCGCCATCTTAGGACGGGAAGAGGCGGAGTCTGCTCTGGCGCATGCCAACTCAGAACTTGCAGAAGCCCAGTCCCGCGAACGACGCATCAGTGAACGCCTGGAATCATTGCTCGAAGAACTTCAGACCTCTAAGGAACGCCAAGCTCACGAGAGGACAGTTTTTGAAAAGGAGATCCGAAAAGCCAGAAAGGAGGCTTTTCGCGCTGGCTCGGTGGTTGTCAAGGTACAGGAGGACTTGAAACATGCCAGGGCGGAGGCCAAAGTCCTCAAAGATGAAGTGCAGGCGGAGCGCCGAGCTAAAGAGCAGGCAAAACAGGAGGCATTCGAGCGCGCTTACGCCATCGCCGGGCTTACAGAGGAGGTGGAGGTTCTCAAAGAGCAGCTACGCGCTGCGGAGGCCAATATCAAGTCGCGAAGCCTGAAAGCCCATAGGTTCAAGCTTAGCCAAGAGGGCGCCGGACGAATGTCTCTAGCGGAAGGCGATCTCGCCCTACTGCTAACCCCTACGCCTCGGAGACCCAAACGATCGGCCGAAGATTCCGTCAACTCACCCATGGTCCATGCCACAAAACCGTCGCCTGCACACCAAACTCCTCCCAAGCGACAGAGACTATCAGACATCACTCCCCGACAAGAAGCCCAGGAATATGCCGTGTCAGAAGCGAAGCATGATAAGGTGGAAGAACTCGAACGAATTCTGAAGCGCGAGCGCCAGCTAAGAACAGATGCAGAAGATTTGATTGAGTTCCTCAAACTCGAGTGTCAATTCAAGCGCTGTTCTTGCCGGTTGACCGAGTCAGAGGAAATCGACCATGTGCATGAAGCGGGAACAGTCGAGGCAGTCGAACAGAAGGTGCACGAACACGGAATTGAGCAGCATGGAGATCACATCGGCATCCCGAAAAATGACGAGGTGGACTCACACACGCCCGTCGGCGAGCCTGCTGGTTTCGCTGCACAAGAGAATGTGGGAGAGACAGTTGACGAAGATGACGATTTAGAGGCTCAGGAATTCGAGGAAGAGACTGTGGAGGATGCTGAAGATGACGACGATGACCCTACGGAGGAGCCTATTATCACTTTTTCGCCTGCCACGGGCACTTTCCACACGATCCCTTCGCCTGTCCGAGGATCTCCACGCAAGCAGCTCCCCGAAAATGCGCTAAATTCACCATTAGCAGAAGTGGAGAGCGAAGCTGAAGATCCAGCGATGACTGGTAGTCCTGTCTGCAAGCATGCTACCCACAGGCATGAGACGCCATATGATTCCATCATGGAAAGTGAGGCCTTTGTCCCAACCTCTACTCCTGGAACTCACCGGTCCTCAGTAGTCGTTGATGTTCCGTGGGACCCTGTGTTGCCCGTGATGCACGATGCCAGAAACTCTCAAGTGCACGAAGACCTCAGGAAAATTCCTCTACGAGACGATGACCAGTTATCGTCCAATCGCTTTGCTGATGTCCCAGGAACTCCCATAAGCCGGGAAGAAGCCCTGGCACAAATCCGAGCGCGTAGAGGCAGGACCAACACGATGAAGCGCTCCATCAGTGCTGGTGAAAGTGCCCTGCGCTCCGGCGGGATGGGCGTTACTCCCGTCCGAGCCGCACGGCGAATCCCTGGTCTTCATCACACAGAAGCCAGAAGCGATGGCTCCATTCGGGATCGGCGCGACATAAGTGCTCCCATCCGCATGTCCTACCACTAACTACTATATTATCTCATTCATGCGAGCTCAGACGCATTTCATCCTTTCTACCTCTTCCCCTACACATTTTCCTCAGACTCTAGCTTAATGACTCAACCCTCTCTCTTGATACCCCGGTACTCCGAGTGGCATGGCGTTTTTTTGGGGAGATTGAGCTTTCTATGTCCTTTTTGTGGTTTTGTTCGTTCTTGGCAATCATGGCACGTCTCAAAAGATCTTGATGAATATTCCCGGTGAAATTTGTTTCGTCTAGTCTCATGAAATCAACTTTTTTGCCTTTCCGCCAAAGTCAGCACACGAACTCAGGTGTCTATGCTCTCACACTCTCTTCTCTCAGCTTCGTCTGTAACATTTCCTTTGTCTGGTATGCGGTCTACGTGTGAACATTTCTACTCTTGAATATATCTCCTGTTACTCCTCTTTCTGTTGTCCCATGTGGGTACTATATATACTTGGAACATGCAGGTTAGACAGATACAAATGGTGTGGTCGATGCTTCTGGGATTGAGTCGCAAGGGGAAAGAACTTTTGTGAGTTAAAATCGCGCGTACACCCTGACGAGAGAGAAACTATGACTCTATCACAGTTGTTTACTACGAATAAATACTATGTCTTCTTTTGCGTTCATCAGAGCTATCCGACGGAAGAAAGAAACAGACAGGAAGCAGGAAAAAGATGGCTAGGAGTATCACGGCAGTAAATACAGTACAAGCAAACCTATACGATGGAGATACCACAACATCTGATCCGGGCGCTCTCGACGTACGCCTTCCGACCCCACCAGAGCATGACGAGCTCCTCGACGAAGACCCGGTCGGCGGCGCTCCACACGTCCAGGCCCATTTCGGTCAGGTCTTCGGACGTAATCTTGACGGGCTTGGTGTCATCCTGGGTGCTACCGCTGGCACTCACCGAGGATTGCCGCGCAAGGAGTGGTCTGTGGAAGTCGTCTTCTTGGGTGGATTGGCGGCCAATGGCAAGAGAGGGGTCGGTGTCGTTTTCCGGCTCGTCGTCTTCGTACGGTTGTTCATCGTTGTCGGGAAGGAGGTCGTCATTGTCCTCGTCGTCCGGGAAATTGCGACTGTCGTGGCGGGCAATCACGTCGGACAAGGTGACGAAGATTTGTGTGGTGAGGCGACGGAAGTATGCGACCAGAGCGATCTCCGCGGGCTGCTGCGCGGACTCGTGGGGCTGGATGCTTCGACGGCCGACGGAGCCTAAGGGAGGGCTGGGAAGAATCTCGACGCTGGCGAGGAGGCGCGTGTCTTGCTCTATCTGATGCTCTTCTTCCTCTTCTTCGGATAGACCATCGCGCTTTTCGCCCGCGGACGCCCACCAGATGAAGGAGGTATATGCCAGACGAGCCCAAGAGAGGGGCTCAACTATGGGACTGGAAGAGTAGGTGGATGCAGCATCGGAATCGTCGTCAGTGTCTGTTTGGGTATCCTCGTTCTGGGAAACGTGGCGGAGCCCCTTGCGGAGAGTATAATAACGTCGCGCATCCCGCTGAGTCGCCTTTATAACGACTGAATGAGTTGTTTTACCTTTGGCGGGCTGGGTGTGGAAGATAGATACGGTGGGGAACACCTTCTCCGCCGCGTTCCTGGAATGCGGGGGCGGTAAGGTGACTAGAACATCGAAGAGTTCGGGCTTCACACTCAAGACGCTGTCCGTGCTGCAAGCAATCCAGGCTGAGTCACGGTCGTTATTCGGGAGATTGCCCACGAAGGAAGAAAGGTAAGGGATATCGTGTATGCCCACGTTGAATAGAGAACGCGGTCGGGGAGGAGGGAGCCCATTCTGAGGAAGCAGGGGAAGGAGAGAATTAGGCAACGAGGCTAATAAAGATAGATCATATACTGGGGACAGCTGTTAGCAGCAACGCGAGTGGAGGAACGAATGAGCATACCATAACTGCAAGGAATATGGACTGGCGGCTCTGCCATGAAGAGAACCCGCTTGCGCAGCAGGGCTGCTCTGTAGAGGGGGAATATAAGGGGACCAAATGAATCTAGAAAATTAGGAAGGGAAGAAGCTGGGTGGAAGGGCGTCAGGGCCGGCCTGGGCGTTTCCAACATGATGGCATCACTAAATGCGCGACCCCGATGTATGCTGTCAGTTCGGTCTCCGTGGGCCCTCAGGCGGAAGCTGAGCGGAGATTCTAAAGGAGAATCGGGAGGCATGGCAGACAAGTCACTTTCTCGCGTCCGAAAATCTTCCCAGTACTCTGCAAGTGGCTGGGTATTGGACATGTCTTGGGCATAGTTCCTACAGCGATCGCAAACGTCAGAGGTACATGGTACAGTACAATGCGACACCCGCAAGTGGGTCAAGATCACTCACTGTGCCAATTCCTTGAGCTTCGGCGCATGTCTCCAGCTCTTGCCCAGCCTTCCTGAGCTCAAGGGCACAAGCACTCCAATGGCGAACATCTTCGCGTTGCGCTCTGCCTCCTCCGCAGGCCAATTGACGAAAGCACTGATGCCAGCATATTGCTCATGGATGAAGTACCTGGAAGGAGCGAGCGTCCGTAAGCAAGCGGTCGACACACATCATCGATATGATCGCTAACTTACACCAAGTCCTCTGACACATTGTGTAAGCCGGAGGGAAGTGATTTATATTCCACGGCACCTTCAATATCAACTGGTCGATCGGGTAAGCTCGAGCGCTCCTCGGAAATGCTGTCGCTATTCGCTATCACTCACCCCCAGGGGTTGTTCGTTTCCAGGATATCACGTAGCTCCATCAGAAATCAACTGTCAGTAGAAGCTCACTGCAAGGTGAGTATGCATCACAGAAGCCGGCGGGCACTCACCCAGCCTTGATGTCGAAACGAATGACGAAGAGTGCCGCAATGCCAGGCGGCGACTCGACCGCAACGGTGCGGGGCACATCGAGACCCAAGGGCTTTCTTCTAAATGGACCAGGAGCCATTGCAAAATTGTATGTGGCAAGGGGAAGAAGAAGAAGGAAAGAAGAGAGTGACAGTCTCCATGGGATGGTTAACCAGGAGGGCAACCGAGGTAGATGGCCGGTTGAGGAGCAAAAGGAACAAGAGCAGGTAGCCAGCTTGTCGCAGTTGGTAGGAGACCTACCTGGAGTACTGTACGGAGCTGCAGTGGAAGTTGTGGCCTGAGGTTCAGAGCTCTAGCCAGAGTGGGCTAGCGGGTAATCCCGTGGCTGTCTAACCATACTAGGAGATATTATGGTCGATCTCGCAATCGAGGCTTAAGAGTGATCAAATATAAAAGAATAATACTCAGCAGAAGGTGCAGAAATAGGGCAGATGTCAAATTGCCAGATAGAAATCGATGCTACGGAGGGGAAGAAGAAGAAAGAAAATCACTCATATATGAGTACTAAGTTGGCGGTGTATCGGTGCATAGTGGGAAAGGAAATTGTAGGAGACCCCAGTATTAAATCTGAGATATATTTTCCGCCCGAAATGCAACATCTCAATTCAATTGAATTTGTTTAGCACTTTAGTGCTTACAATTCTAGAGAACCTCCCTAAGGGTTTTCGCACCTACTGCACACATTTGCAAATTTGATCAAGATGGAACTTCGGACTCCCTCTCATCCGTTCTATCCCATCGACGCGCTCATTGAGGACTACGCGCCCAATGAGGCTCCGTTGCTCACTATCATGGCCACTGCCAGCCTAGGTGTGACAGCCTTGCTGGGTGCTACCTGGACGCTGACCGGCTTCAAACGACCGAAAATACAAACCCGAGACCGAATTGCCATTCTGTGGTTTGCGCTCTGTAAGACTCGCCTCAGATTTTATAGCAGCCGCCGCAAGGTAGAATCACCATCAAAGCTTCCGGTGCGCTAACATGTAAACGAAACCTCCAGCGGGATGTATCCATTGCTTCTTCGAAGGTTACTTCATGGTCCATCATGACCACATGGCATCCGCTCAAGACTTCTTTGGGCAGCTCTGGAAAGAATATGCCTTATCGGACTCGCGGTACATGACTTCCGACACACTTGTTCTTTGTATGGAGACCATCACCGTGGTAGGTTCCTCTTCCTCAATCCTTGATCAGGATAGATCAGGATAACCTGCTCGTGCGCCGAATGGTGGCTGGGTGTGTATTCATTGACCGGGATAATAGATGGTCTGGGGCCCGTTGTGCTTTGTAGTCGCATATCTGACCGCGACTCAACACTCTTTGCGCCATCCCTTTCAGATCATTGTCTGCATGAGCCACCTCTATGGCGACAGTCTCTACTATGCCACGAGCCTCTTCGATCATTACGTGCATGGGATTGCCTATTGTCGCCCGGAAGCCTTCTATTTCTGGGTCTATTACTTTTTCATGAACTTCATTTGGATCGTGGTTCCATTCTGTAAGTTGCCCTTGTGGATGGGTCTTTTGGCCTGATAGATAGGCACTGACAAGGGGATAGATTACCTCTATCAGAGCATACGAGCGATATCAGCAGCCTTCGACGCCTTGAAAGAACGTTCGCAGCGACACAAAGAGCGGTGATTCTAGGGGGACTGATGATGTCATCACGATTCGGGCAGTTTTGCGACGAGGGGAAGATAAACACCGCGAGCCTCGCTAGCCCCGATTGCTGCCCGGGTGGTTCTAGGCTGGGCAGAACGAAGCACATCAGGAATTAATTTAGCGAGGCCCTTTCCCGCGTGGGATCAACATTCCGGCCGGGAATCAGACATGCCATCATTGCTCGGATTGAGGGGATCTCTCGGATCTCTCTCGATCTCGCCCACGTCGTTGTGACGGTTGACAGCACAGTCAGGACCGGGAAAACAAATTAGCACAAATTGCATGACAACGCAGAGAATAATAGCAATCAATAGTCAGAATGCAGTGATTTTATCCCCCTTGGCCCACTCTGACGCGTAGACCCCATAGTGGAGCGTCCCAGGCATCCTGATTCTTGCTTGTTCGCGGTCAAGAAAGATATAGCCTATTGCCTAGTTGGGGGTGTGGGGAGGAGCTTGGCCCTCCATCCTGGCTATCACTTTTGTAAGTAGACTGCCTCATGTGTTCGGTCGGGAGCACTCTTCATAAGGGAGAAAGCTCGTAGGATATACTTCGTGGCGTCCGTGCATGACGCTGAGACCGGGAGGGGAGGGAGGGAGGGAGGGAAGAAGGTAAGACTGGGGCCAGGCGTGGGACAAAACCACTGTAGATATCATCAGCCAGCAGCAAGCCATGACCGCAACCTTGCAGTAGGAGAGTAAGCCAGACCCAGACCCTCACTCATCATTCCGTCCGTGGTATTAAAGGGTGATCAGTCCCGTCCTCGTGCGTGTGTACCTGATGGATGGCGAATGAACCACCGGTCGCAAAAAGCATAGTAGGGTACCTACTACTAGGTACCTAGTAGCTTTCAGCACAACACACGTTTATCCAGCCTGACGAGAACTTTGTTGGTCATATTCATGCATTGCCTTGTTGTTGGTTGGCTCCAGCGACTGATTGGCTTGGATTGGGCGCCAGTGTGATCTGATGAAAGGGACTAACTATAGGTACTAGGTAAGTTAAGTCATCTGAATGATCTGGATCATCTGAGTAGGTTGGTTGGCTATTCGTTTTGCGCTTCGGTTTCCCGGGCAGCCTGCGGTTTTCCAGCGGTTGCCAAAAAGATAGTCCCGGAGTATACGGAGTACACAGACTAACTACACAGACCGGACAGACAGGGCAACCAACCTACTGACAATACACTCACTCCACCAGTGGCTAATTCTTTCCCCTCCGCTTTCCCTACCCCCCCCTCTCATTCTCCTCCTCTCACTTTGTCCGGTCGCCCTTCACTGAATGGGTGTCATCTTTCATTGAGCAGTCATAGCGGGCAATTGCCTTGTGACCATCCTGACTTATCTCCAAAAACTCAAGTTAGCCATTTATTGCATTTATTGCTGGTATCGTCGTGGTTATTGTCCGGCCGGTGGAGGACCGCAACAGAGACCCGATCTGCTTTTGACCGCCTGTTTTCGCGCTCGCCTGCTTTTTCGTCTTCCCTGGTGGAATGTTCGCTTCTATTGCTTTCGATTCGAATTTCCTTCGACGATCCCTCCCATAATTTCTCGAACCATTTATTCCCTGCAAGTCCCTGTTGTTGTCCGCCAGGGTATGCATGAGCTAGCTGTTGTGCTGATCTTCACTTTGTGAGCTTTCCCCTTCCCCTCATAAACAAAACACTAGTGACGTCGGCGGGTTGCCGTGGCCCACGTTTTCACACCTTCTACTCAATGATACCAACCACCGTACACAACTCCAACGGGGAGGCTGCCACATGCATGATATGCTGACATTTGACCGCGCTTGTAGACTTCCATGCCATCGCCTGTCAACCCGCAGCGCCCCTCCAATCGCGGGGGAGCCGCCAAATTGTCCCCCACGAAGACAAAGTCCCTCGATATCGGCCGGCCCCTGGGAATTTACGACACAAACTCTGTGCGAGAAAAGGTGCGCAAATGGCAGCAGCAAGGAGGCGGGGTTATAACTGCCAACGACGGTGTCTACTACGACGATGAGGAGGAGAATAACTCCGCCGCCGAATCCAAATCCAAACCGGCTCTTGATGCTCCCCTCGGCAACTCCAATGGTTCAGTAGTATCTAGGATGCGAAGTCAAAGCACTCCGCGAAAGCGAGTCATCAGTGACGAGCACTGGAAGCTAAATCGGAAGCCCACGCAGGCCAAGACCTCGAAACTCCCAGCCCCCAAGCGCATCTCCCAGTACACAACAAATGATGCACTAAGGCCACCGCATAAAGCCGAGGGCGAGGAGGATGGGGTGTCGTCTCCTCCGCGAAGTCGCGAACGCGACCGCTCCACGGATCTTGCGACGAGGGAGCGGAGAAAGTCCCGCGCATCGCGGGATGTGGACACAATACCAGAAAATCGGGCGGAGGAAGAAATTGCCTCGTACAATGGATCCTCGAAATCGACATCGCGACCATCAACGGCGAAAGGCCATACTCGTGCGAAGTCAGAGCAGCCTCAAACTTCGAAGTACAAGGATGCGCCGTTAGATGACGACTCAGAATGGGCGACGAGCGAGGCGGACTTCTCTGAATTGTCAAGACGCCGCGCACGAGGTCCTAATCCAACGTCGAAGGGTCCTCCCCCCAAAGGCCCTGGGCTCGATGCCCTCAAAGGCCGTACAGCTGTAAAACCACCCAAAGGGGGAATACTCGGGCATATGATCGATGCATCGAAAGAGATATTCTCCAAACCTGAGCCACCCAAACCAGCACCAGTCCGGGGCGCGAAAATCCAAGCCTGGCTGTCCAATACCCCAGACCCCTTTAAGGAAGGAATGGACTCGGACGTGGAGATTCCAGCGCCTTTAAAGATGAGATCTGGTAACAACAAACCGAACGCAAAATCTGAACAAACGCACACTAGCGATGTGGAGCATTCCGTGGATAGTGACACTCCCCGCAAAGATGCGGCTTCACGGCGAAGCAAGAGAGACGGGGGTTCCCCGGCAAGCGACCGGGCCAAGCCGAAGCAGGAAACTGTCGTGAGCTCGGGATCACGAAGAGATGGTAGTTCCTCTTCGAAGAAGAAACAAGGTGAAAGCACAGGCAGTCGACAGTCATCCAGAGACAAAGAGCTTCCTATCAGAGAACGCCCTCGTGATATGAGGGATGATGTGTCTGAGTCAGGAACTCAGCCGCTCTCTGAGGGCTCGGAAGTGTCTGGTAATAATGCGCCTGTACCTCTTGGGCGCACAAAACCATTCCCTGCCACCGGAGCACATCCTCTGTCTACCATCGCATCTGTGGAGTCAATGAGCAGAGGTGGCAAACCAACAGCGTCATCGGCTGCCGAAGCACATGATTCATCAGCCAAAGCAAAGGAAGACGACGAGGAACGGGACTCATTCGATCCAAACTCACTCCCTGTAGTTTCGTCCCAGCTCAAAAGACGACTCACTACCCATGATGATCTTATCTCAGTTTTATCCGCCCCTAATAGCAGGAGCCGGAGCCTCCGGTCTGCGAGGAGCTTGAAGACGAAGAATCGCGTGGTATCAGAGACTATTCCAGACATACTCAAGGAGTTGTCTGCCGACGAAGCGAAGTACATGCGTGAGCTGAAGACTTTAGTCGGCGGTGTGATTCCTGTCCTCCTGACCTGCGTGCTTTCACGGTCTGATTCTGCTATTGCAGCTGGTCTCTTCCGCCCTTCAACGGACCCTAAAGACGAGGTCAATTTCAGCAAGCCCATTGTGGATATGGGAGTCGCCATCGAGCGTTTGAAGACATTGCACAAGCGGATTCCCGAAGAAAACGTCGACGCACTACTCAACTGGGCACAAGGGGCGCAAAGGGTCTATCGCGAGTATCTCAAGGCCTGGAGACTAGGATTCAAGGACGTTATAGTGAACCTTGCGCCCCTTGAGGAAGGAGAAGGTGGCGAAAACGCTGACACTAGGAGCCTGGACGAAGGCATGGCAAGAGACGAAAACGGAGATGTTGTGGACAGTGACGGCGAAAAAGTCGATGTTGCCTATCTTTTGAAACGACCACTTGTTCGCCTGAAATACCTTGCAAAGACATTCAAGGGGATTAAGGCGCTGCAACCATCCCCCAAAGCAGAGGAAATTGCATCGGGTTATCAGACCCTGGTGACAGAAGCTCGTCGTCGTGCGAGGGAGGAAAGAGCAAGGCTTGAAGACGAATCGGCTGCCAGCATTGATGCAACTCGCGCGCGCGATCCTGCAACATTGGGTACTTTGACTGAGGTCACTGTGGACAGGTCTCGACGGGTTCGTGCCCGTGATTTCTTCAACCTATCCCTTTACCATTCCAGTGGACAAGTGATCGACTGCCGTGCAGAACTTCTCCTGAGAGATGCAACCGCACAAAACAGAGGAGAAGGTGATCTCCTAATTTGCGAGATTGATCATACGGATCGCTGGCTACTGTTCCCGCCCATAGCGCTGGGCTGCGTCTCTGCTCGGAACGGTGATACAAAGGGTGAGATTGTCGTCATGTTGCGAAGTGCTCCAGGGCAAGAGAAACCATGGCAGGAGCTCCTCATTCTCCAGATTGATGAGGAGGAAATCGGAAATGAATGGGTGCAGATGCTGGGTCTAGTCCCTGTTCCACCAGCCATCTGTCGTTCCCAGAGCTTTATTGACCGAGCCAAGCAGCGGAAACGAGCACAAACTATCTCATCCTCCACTGAAGCTTCCCAGGCACAGAGAGCTCCTCCAAGTCCTACGAATATCAATATACCGATCGGAGAAAAGGCCGACATCCGGGCCAAGCGTCGATCTCTGACCCCAAGAGATCAGTTCTCTGACCCGAGTACCGTTGTGTCTTCTTGGGCGAACGACTCGTATGCATCCTTGCATACCGCAATCACGCGTGACTCAGATTATGCTATGGGAGATTCGCCTCGGCCTCAACCTATCCTTCATGCTAGAGAGCCGCGGAAGAGTTTCACCAGCGATGACAGACCCCACGGACTGAAACGCTCTAAGGCTAAGAGAATCTCGCGTTACGGTGAAAGTAGTCCACCTACTCCCATAGAACCAGCTCAGGACAAAGGTAAGGCCCGAGAAGTCGAAGAAGCACAACGCTTTGAAGAGAAGAAGCCCAAAGAACAAGATCGCCCCCAAAGGCCGCCCATGCCGGATAGAAGGCTGTCCTCCGTGCCATCAATGGACCTGCCTGTAATCCCCAAGCTCAGAAGAGGCAGTAGTCAGACATACATCTCCGAATCCTTAGCATCTACGTCAGATGACGAATACTCCGCGATTGAGTCTCTCTATCTTGCTGAGTCCCCGACAAGAAACAAGAGTGACTCTCGAGCGAATTCAGACTCGGACCAGGAGGAGCCTCCGGCACCGCCACCGCATTCTCGCTCACCAAGCTCGACTGGTTCAAGTCTTTCCGATGTGCCAGTGCTAAGCCCAAGCAATGTACGCCTCAAGCGCCGCGGATCATCGCCCTTGAAACATGAATATGAGCCGTCCACTGCTTCAGATTCTTACTCAGATTCTGACACGTCAACTGTGCGGCGCTATGACATGCAGTCGGGGTCAGAATACTCGGCAACGGACAGCTCCGACGACGACACAGAAGATGAACTTGCGTCTTTGCCAGCCCGCCATCTTTCCCAATCCCATGTGCAGGACTCCGTCATGACCTCTGCCAGCAGTTCCCTGTCATTGACGAATGCAGCATCTGAGGGCGGGTATAGGTCTGTTCCGTCGCAGCCCGCCAAATCATCTGCTGCTATCGCTGCCGTCTTCGCCTGGTCCGACAAGGGCTCCTGGGAAAGTATATTCCCAAATGAGTGCAAGGTCATCGTTAGCCCAGGTCTCATCGAGGCGTACAATATGAGCGATGCTCCCATGGGCATTGAAGATGAGGCCACATTCAAAAAGCTCCGCCCGCTTATTGCGCTTGAGCTTACCCCCCTTGTTCCTATCCGACGTGGTACAGCGATTGACATCAGCATCCGCTCTCCACCCACCAAACGATCCAAGATAAACTGGAGTAACAACATCATGTTCCGCTCACGGAATGCGGATGAATGCGAAGTTCTGTATGGACTAATCAACCACGCGCGCATCAACAATCCCACCTACATTGCCTTGCAGAATGCTAGAGGTCCGTATGCCGACCAACCTCTTCCAGAAGAGTCCCCCAGTCGGACCGGCGGACTTTTCGGTTGGCCTCGACGCAGGAGGAGTTATCGTGCAACCACCTCTCCACGATCGCAGGCCGACAACTCCGACAGCAGCGTGGGAACCGTGAGCAGTGCTTTTTCGGCCCTAAAGCGCTTTGGCGCTGGAAGCAAAATGTTTAACATCTCCCGTTCATCTCTGACATCTCGCAATGGTCAGAAAGAAGACAGCATCTACTCTGACTCGCTCGGCTCTAATGCATCCCCTTCATCGGGCATCGGCCGCATCGCCGCCGCCATCAAGGGCGTGGACGGAATTGGGCTGTCCAACGCCAAGATCCGGCTCTACATGCGTGAGACGCAGTCCAAATGGCGCGATATGGGTGCTGCCAGACTGACCATCATGCCTGCGCCTCCGGAGCCTCGCGATATCGGCAGAAGTGATTCGAACACATTCTCGGAAGGCACGGACGGTAGTCCCCCTGGCTCCGGGGCCGCATCTCCCCGTCGAGCGACGGAATCCGAGAAGCGCATCCTCATCCGGGGCAAGACCCGCGGCGAGGTGCTCTTGGACGTTTGTCTGGGCGAGAGCTGCTTCGAGCGGGTCGCTCGGACCGGCATTGCTGTCTCCGTCTGGGAAGAGACCGAGGGCGGCGCCATGCCCAAAAAGGGCGGCGTCATGGTGGGATTTTCGCGGATCTACATGATCCAGATGAAGAGCGAAGCGGAAGCCGCGTACACATTTGGACTTGTTGGAAAGTCTAAGTATTAGATGAACCTTATTCATCGCTGTCCGAGACCACCTACCCCTCTTTCTTTCTTTTCTTTTCCTCATCATATTGAACTACCTCAAGCCAGATATCTTTCTGTCTTTCTATCTTTCCATCCATCCATCCATCCATCCATCTATTTATCCAACTAGCTCTCCCCCTCAGTTCACGAACAACATGCCCTGAATTCTAGCGTTCTGTTATGTGTTCCCATATATTGCTGCATGTCCTGGCTCATCTTTCTTTGTGTCGCTGCTTTGCAAATTTCTGCGCATACCCCATTCTCATACCCATTTGCTTATGCCCCCCTTTTTTGGAAGCTGTCCGTAAATAGCTCCTAGTATTCACTATGAACACCTCAATGAGTATAAAATGATCTCTGTACTCAGATCCAAGAGATGCATCATCCTAGAATTGTTAGACTTGGGAGCAGTCAATCTCGAGGCTCATGGAAGTTGATCTGCACCGGCATCTCTCCCCTCGCTTACTCTTGCACTTGCGCACATGACCAAATATGCATAGGATCATAGAATTAATAGCAGGGTAAGGAAACAAAAAAGACGATATCGAGATATCTATAGCTTCTAGAATATAAGACAGTTCTCTGCATGCATACAGTACATACACCCAGTACCCGTTCCAAAATCCCCCGTACCATTTTCATAGCATCATATCGATAATCATGACATCCGGAATTACGCCCCCAAGAAGAGACGGCAAAAACGTGGGCTTCCATCGATGATTAGATCGAGACGGGCCCCTCTGCTGAGGACCGTATACGGGATCTATATCCTATCTTTTTTAGATCCCCGAGCTACTGCTCGACTTCTTGAAGATATACCCCACTCGATTCCCCTCATCACGCAACATTGCAACAAGGACATCGTCGTCAATGACGGATTCCATCGCCACGACGTCCAGGGATTTCGCCTCGTCGTCGTCGGCCGGGGCGGTGAGGTGGTAGGGGTCGATGTGGCGGTACTGCGCGAGGGACTGCTTCATCCTCTGTTTCTGGGAGGTAGGTTTTCTTTCAAAAGGAGATTGAGGAGGTGGGGACGTGTTGGAGGGGGCCGGACGGCGGAAAGTCCGGCGAGAGGAAGTCCTGCGCGTGTTTGAGGTACTAATTATCTGCTCCTGTTTCTCCATGTCGAGCTGCGAGGCCTTGATGAGGGTAGGTATGTCGGGGAATTCCTCGGCATCTGCATCTTCTTCTGCTTCCTCGTCAGACGGGGGGACGGTACCCCCCTCCTCCACTTCTAGTCCCACCTTATCATCATCCGCCGCCTCAGGAGATGCTTGTTCTTGTTGCTGTTGACCAGTACCTCCGCATTCACATCCTAACAACATATGCGTCTGACATCGACTCTCCTCATCTAGTCGGAATAAATCCCGGAGCTCGTCACGCGAAAACTGTGCCATTGATGACGATGAGGCAGCACCGGCACTATCCGATGCCGTCGTCGTCATCACGCTGTCCGCCAGACCCAACTTCGTCACCTGCCGTTGCCAGATCTTTTCCTCGAGACTCCCCTTCAACAAGATACGGTAGATCCGACATGGCCGCTTCTGTCCGTCGCGGTGGATACGCGCCATTGCTTGGATGTCGGTGGCCGGGTTCCAGTCGACGTCGAAGAGCACCAGGCGGCTGGCGCCGATGAGGTTCAGCCCCGTGCCACCGGCTTTGGCGGACAGGAGAAACGCGAAGCAGAGGTCCGAGGGAAGACGGTTGAAGTCCTCGACGAGGGAGTGACGTTTCTGGGCTGGGGTAGAGCCGTCGAGGCGGAGGAAGGGCAGTGAGAGGGACGATAGGAGGGTGGCGAGGAGGTTGAGGGTTGAGGTATAGTTCGAGACGAGGACGATCTTTTCTGCGCGGGACGAGGTGCGGAGATGGTGGAGGAGCTGATCGAGAACGCGGATCTTGGCGCTCGATGACGGAGAAAAGTGTCGGAGGAGATTGGGAGGGAGGGAGGAGAGCAGCGCGGCGATGGTCGAATTAGGGGAGCTCTCCTTGTCTTGGTTAGCCCTAGGCGAGAGGAGTGACGGGCTGTTGCAGAGCTTCTTGAGGATGGTGATGAGCTGCAGCGCGCTCTCGGAATTGCCGATCACGCTCTGAAAGATGGGCGACGCCAGCACGCTCTGGTAGATGCTGGCTTGCGTGCGCGTTGGGTTGCAAAAGAGGACGTACTCGGACTTGGGCGGAAGGTATTTGGCCAGAATTTCGGCCGTGCGTCGCAGCATGAACTTGGAGGTGAGCTCGCGAAGCTCCTCATTGCGGGCCTCGCCCTTCTCGATGTCCTCCTCAGTGGCTTCGGGTTGTCTGCTCTTGACAATGGGGATTTCAAACTCCTTGATGAAAGCTTTGAAAGTGCCCAAGACGCCCGGGTTGACGAGGTCAACGGCGGCGAAGAATTCCTTGAGATCATTTTGGATCGGGGTTCCAGATAGGATGACTCGCTTTGTGGCATTCAAGGACTGAATGGCCTGTCCGCTCTTATTCTGGAGGGTCTTCAGGCGATGTCCTTCATCCGCAATGATGATATCGACGCCACTGCCTCTGGCCAGTCCCTCCTGCACCGTCCTCAATTTCTCGTAACCCACTATCATGACACTGTACGCCTTGCCCTTGGTGAAATCTGTCAGCCGCTTGCGCTTATCGTCAAAAACGAAGACCCCGATGCGTTCATTGCCGAGCCACTTGCGAAACTCCTTGCGCCAGTTACTGATCAGCGTCACCGGACAGACAATGAGTGCCTTCTTCACGACTGGGGAATCCCCATAGACGGGGTTCTGCTTCAGCAGCGTCCACAAGAGGGTGATGGTCTGCAGCGTTTTGCCTAGGCCCATGTCGTCCGCCAGAATCGCGCCTTCGCCATTGAACGAACGCATCCCCATGACACACTCGTAAAGGAACTGGACTCCCTCGCGTTGATGCGGCCGGAGATGTTTCGCCAAGATCGGATCGACGACCACATCAACGACTCTCTTGCCGTTGGGCACAGAATCCGGGCGTTTCATGACCAACGCCCCCGTCTGCGTCGGGTCATGCCGGGGAACTGGCATCTCTGTCGAAACGGAAGTCTGTGGTATCATCGTAGAATCCAGCAGTGGTCTCTTATAGGCTCCAGAAATGCCACCCTTCCTAGATGCCGGGTTCGCAATCCGGATGGGACTCAGTTTGGAAGACTCATCCTCCTTGCCCATCTCCGGCTTGGTGTTGGTGCCTGCGCTCCGAACCGACACAGAAGCCTTCCCAGCCGCTGCTGTAGCCGGAGTTTTCGTAACAGCAGCATTAGTCTTCACAACCGCTTCCTTCTCCTCAGCACCTGACAGACCCCTTCCAGTCAGATACTCTCCCCTAAAGACCTCACAATCAATCTCGACCTCCTTCCCCGCAACCGATAATATCACGCCCGCTTCCAACGACCGGGTCTGCGATACCACCCCGCGCCCCATATCCTTCCCGGAGGCATGATCAAACATATATGCATACCCATCCCGGACCTTGATGATCCCATCGCCATCCCAGGTTTTGTTTTTCTTGGTCGTTGGTTTGCGCCTGTTCACACACACACACAAAACAAAAAAAGAGAGTTAGTCCTGTTTGATCACTCCCGCGTCTAAAGGAGATAACAATCCATAAGCAGGACAGAGACATGAAGACAATGTAAACAAGAGAATGAGAACTCACCACAAAACAGTAAAATACCTCTCTCGGACCTGCCCCGTTGTCGCCTTTCTGTCTTCACTACCCGTCCCGGCGCCGGCCCGCGCACCTTCTTCCCCCTCCCTCTTCGCCTTTGATGTATCATTCTTCGACACCCGAGACGGCGGGGACGAAGTTATAGACGATGTAGACCGCTCCCGCGCCAAGCACAACAATGTTCCTCGCTTCTTCGGTTGTGATCCTGTCGAGACACCTGGGAGAAGTGTCCGATTCTCGATCCCTGTCACCGTGTGATCCAGATGGAGGCGCGGTTTTTTCGTCGGTGGCTCCCCCGTGGGGTCTGTAGTTTCCGAGGCGTCGGCTGTGGGAGCAGGAGCTGTAGCGGGAGCATCAGGAGCGGTGTTGGTGGTCGTCGCGGGAGAAGATGAGACGGGCCTGCGGATCAAAGGTGATTTAAAAGGTTTAAAGACCATAGCGCCCTTGAATCCGAGGAGCAGAGAGGGGGATTGCTGTGGGGTGTTCTGTTGAGAGGTGTTTCGCCGCTGTTACTGATGCAGGCGTGGATTGGGACGCGTCGGGACAAAACGCGCGATCACGTGATAGAAAGAGATTCGGGGTTGCCCTTCTGGGGTGAGGATTAACTATAACGACTCAGGTGCGGTAACTAACTTACCCCCTACTAAGCCATAGGTAGCGCTGGAGACCCTACTTGAGCGTTGATACTGTTGAGAGTCGGTTTTCACTAATCCCTGGTTTTGACAGGAAGACGAATATGTGCTTCTGCGTGTGTATTTCCGAAATTCGCTCACAATACTGGACATATACAGCACATACCTGAATTTCAATTTCTAGCTTCACCAGGTGCTATACTCACTGCCAAGTGTACGTTCAGACGGATGCTTCCATTTCTTTATCCCGATACCACCGGGCAATCTCCCCCGTCTGACAGAACTCCACCTCCTCCCCCCACCCCTGCAGCCAGCGCAGCAACCGCTCCAACATCCCAATGATATGCGCCATCCCGCTCGTGTCCGGATGCATCAGCACCGGGAAGATGGGCTCCTCCTCGTTCTCTCGGATCCACAGGAACCGGTCCTTCCACAGGTTCTCGATCACTCGCACGTCCGTGTAGCCGTGCGAGTTGGGCGCGTGCGGCAGGAACTGCATCGGAGTCATGTCCTCCATGTACCAGTTGCAGGGGACACATACGAGCGGCCGACGGTCCGTGGTGGTCTGCGGGATTGGGTGCATCCAGGTTGATGCGGGGCGGGAGAAGTTGATGGGCTCGAGGGGAGGACGACGTGGGGCGAAGAACGGATGGCAGTCGTGGTCGGTTAGGGAGGCATCTGTTTGTGTTCAACAACTATGTCAGCATTCAGAGATATACGCAGAGGGAAAAATCTTATCGGTGACGACAGACCGTATTCGAAACCAAATTCCTCGAGAAGATCCATCGTCGACTCTCGCAGCTGGTACAGGGGAGCCCGATACCCGACGGGCTTCTTGCCGGTGAGCTTGGTGGCGATCTCGATGCATTTGACAAGGACGTCTCGCTCTTGTTCGACGGTGAGCTGGTAGGCGCCCTCGTGGGCGTAGCCATGCAGACCAATCTCGCAGCCCGACTCGACCACCTGGCGGACCTCTTCGGGGAAACTCTCCGCGGAGTGGCCGGGGATGAACCACGTGCAGCGATCCGCAAGATTGAGCTTCTTGAGCATGCGTACAAGTCGAGGTACACCGACTCGGGCTGCGAAGAACCCGGCCGAGTAATCGGCTAGAATGTTATCTGGATGTTGCCCTGTAGTGTGCGAAGAGGAAAGATTAGCATGCAATACAACCTAGGAGGTGTTGGAGTAAGAAGCCACGAACCCGTTCCTAGCCATCCAGAGACCGCATCCAAATCGATTGATACGGCAATTCGAATCTTGTTCCGCCTCGGCTTGGTCAAGGCCGGTGGGATGGACGAGGCGATCGAAAGCTCCTTACTGTCAGCCGTCGTCTTCTTCGGCTCATCGGTTTCCTTCCAAACCAGACGCCCCTCCATGTCACTGTCGACACTCAAGCACTGTCCTGAGATATGCCCAGCTGCACGATGAGAGGCCAGAAAAGCCATGGTACGAGCCACATCCTCAGGTTTCGCAATCCTCCTCAATGGCACACTATCGCATAAGTCAGTGACCTCATTGAGCTCCTCGTAAAGGGAGTGGTTAGGCTCACGTTGCCCGAGCCTCAGCCCACACCTCTTTCGGATCATCCAGCCGACCTTCAATCATGGGCATGTCCACCCACCCTGGAGCAACGGCATTGATTCTCGCCTGGCTATTAAGCCGAACAATTTCGTTCTTCACGCCGTGTACCAGTGCATATTGCAAGCCCGCCTTGCCCGAGGCATACTCAGCGTGTCCCTCTTGACCAAACCTGCCCGTCTCACTGCCTGTCACGACAATGGCAAGGTTGTCCAATTCCTTGCCCAGCGTCTGCTGCGACAGCTGTGCGGATCGAAGGAAATGTTTGATTGTGAGAAAGGTCCCGCGCACATTGACGCGGTATGTCCTCTCCCAGGCTTCCAAGGGAAGCTCCCAGATAGGGTAATCCTTGCCCTCATTTGTGAGGCCTGCGTTGGCGATCAGGATGTTGATCGGCCCGAAGCGCTTGCAGGCCTGCGACACGCTCGAGCAAATGGACTCCTCGTCCGTAACATCGCATCGGAGAATATGAAGTCGTGAGTAGACGTCGGGTGGTGCCTGGGCAAGCTCTAGAGGCTTAAGATCTAGTGCAGTGACTTTACATCCTTGGTCTATATGTCTAGTAAGCACAATTCCATAGCAGGACAACTACCATGCGGTACATATCTGCAGACAGCTTATGTATGCATGGTAATCAGACTATAAATGCACAAGCCTAAGCTTATGTCACGAGCCACCGGGGATAAAAGTTGAATCTAAGTCCAGTAAACAAAACGTTTCTCTAACTTACTCAGAAATTCCTGCACGGCTCGTCGACCAATGCCACCTGCGGCTCCAGTAATCAGGACATGGAGCCCTTCTAGTCCTAAAAATGAGAAAGGCATAGGGAACTATGGTTATGTTGATGCTCTGATCGGACCTGGTAGCGGATAAGACTGACCCCCTATGATAGTACCGATTGAGGGCAAGCCGTTGCGACGACGAGCCTAGCGTTGATGATAGGCACAGACGGTCGGCCAATCAAGAGGTACTTGTGTCCTCAATGTGCAGCGATTATCTGAAAGATCAGATATGCACAAGCGCTTACAGTCCGAGCTGCGGTCCTGCAGGGCATAGGGCTGCAGGGGTGTGCTTTCTTTGCCAATGCAAAAGGAGGACGTGAGACGCAACCGATATACTGGATCTTGTACCGCGAAATAGTAAGCAAATCAGTATACCAATTCAATAATCCTTCAGGGCATAGGTTAACCAAATTCACCTTTCACCTTACCATGCTGTCCGTCGTAATGGGATCCAGATATGCGCGTCACGTGCTTCCTCCCCTCCCCTTCCCTTCCCTCCTTTCGATCGGGATTACGATAACCGAACACTAATGAGTTCCCAATCATCTGAAAGGCTACAACCAGGCATCGATACCCACGCTCCTCCCCCTTAGAATCACCGCTGGATTGACCCTGTGCAGGCGCCGGCCTTCTTAGTGCAATTTCTTCAACAGTCCAAAGATACTAGGCGCGGAGGATGGCAACAAATACGGCATTATTGGGCCGAGCATCCAAACGAGGCATCTCGTTTTCTTTTCCTTCTTCTTTTTTTAATTCTGTTTTCCCATGCCCAATAGATCCTGCCTTAGCCTCGCGAAGGATCTAGTCCGTCAGAATCCTCCTCGTAAACTTGCGTGGTCGTTGAACAGGAGATTATCTACGCAGCGTAAATTAGTCCAGAGACCCGGCTAGATTAAACTATGCTGCTAGACCGAGCGTTTGTTCAGAAGGGAAGGATGGATTCGCCGTCATCCCGTATGTCAAAACCAACGCTAGATCAGCCTATGAGGGACCAGAGACGGCAAAGTGTGAATTCGGGCAGGTTCTTGGGAAGCACCGTATACTGTACTGTACAAAGCTATCATCGAAGGTATTATTCTGCAGTGCCGATATTCGTGGAGTCCTTCCATCGTATTCTAAGCTGCTCGGTATAAACGGGAACAGATTCACTCAAACGCGAGAGGTCAATTGCGCGAATTCGTGTGCGTACTGACTTCGAACGAGAGCAAAGTTTGGTACGATCAAAGTCTGTGCAGGAGGATAGCCACATATTGACAGCTGATCCGCGATAATAAGCCTCGTGCGATAATCCCAAGAAGTTAGTGCCAAGAGCGAAGGTTGGAGGCATTGACTTGACCATCCGTACCTCCGAAAGTATGAATCGATCGAGAGTCGGAAAATCCCCCGTCCATCATAGGCCCGAAGATACGCCTTTGAATGGGGAAGGGTCTTTTGTTTTGTGCGCATGCCAAATGGATGGTTTCTGAAGCCGCTGAGAACTCTACAGTCGAACGAGGGAGGCATACTGGGAATGATAGGAGGTGGCAAACTCCCCTCCTAGATTATGCATATCCACTTCCAGATGAGCTGGCTTACTGGGGTTCTCAAGTTCAGGTATTGTGAGTGGATGTGGATTCCTGGGGGAGGGGTTGTCCTGGTTGGCCGTCCAGGTGATAATGATTCAAGGTTGTACTCGAGTATTGCTGTAAGCGGAAGTGTCGCGTGCACTCTGAGTCTACCATTCACAACCAACTTACACGTAGTGGTCCGTGGTTCAATTGAAAGTGATGGTCGACATCGGCCGAAAATCGAAAAGGATCTTTGCCCAAAGCGGTTGTTGCTGAGTGGAGAGGGAGAGAGGGAGAGTGAGTGAGTGAGAGAGTGAGTGAGTGAGTGTATGTGTGTAGTGTGTGGTCCATGGAAGTGAAGGCTGTGGCGGATATGAGAGTGAGGTCTTGTTTCTTGCTGCTAATTACAGTTGATGGCCATCTGGAAAACTGGATAAGGCTGGAAAGACAGGCAATGCAATGAATGGGTGGGATGAACCAAAGTCAAAATGCTGACTGGCTCTTGCCCCTGGTGCCTGGGGCTGGCCTGGAACTCCTCCCTAATTTTTCTTGTTTCTTTCCTTTTCGTCTTTGTTTTCTTTGTTTTCTTTTCTTTTTTTTTTTTTTTCCTTCCCCCCCCTCCTTTTGCGAGGGGAAAACTCTGCCCCGATTTTATTATTGAGCAGCACACGCACATCTGCCTTCTTCTTGGCTGGCGAAGAATATTAATCTAAATGGTTAAACACCAGTAAGTCACTACGGAGTACTGTATCTATGTCTGTATCGCCCACTGCTGGCACCCCGTGGATGTTGCCCCATCGGGTGACGAGTACCGAGAAAGGTATTTTCCCGGGCCCGGGGTTTCCCGTAACTTGTTCAGCTGTCCACGGTACGGAGTACTTCCAGACTCCATCGACAAAACCACTTGCTACTTTTGTGACTTTGTCACTTGTGTACCCTGTAACCTACACTATCCAGTAGATACAAGACGGGGTCTGTCTTGGCCCGTGGCGGCCCCGGGCCGCACTGTCTGTATTGCCAACAACCTTTTGTTTAACCCGTCTCATCCCACTCTGTCATGTGACTCATGTCCCATCAGAAAAGTGGAAGAAATGATCGGGTCACTTACATGATTCTACCCAGCATGTGTTGCCCATCCATATTCAACTGGAATAGCTGAACTAAACATTAGCCTTCGTATCTACATGAGTACCCATGGTCCTAGTGCTATCTCTATCCATTAGGATGCGTTCGTATTTTGTCTATCCGTGGTATACCTGGTCGCCCAGACCAATGCTCGTCATCATCACTCGGCTGCGGGACGAAACCCCCACTCACCCATCATGCTGATCAACGATGGGGTGCCGAGCAAATTTTACCTATATATACAAAAGTCGGTTGCCAATCAGGCGTCGCGGGCAGATCATGCCATATGTGTAATCAGTATTAAGCACAGAAGGGAAAGAAGTCAAGGAAGGTGTGGAGAGAGTGGAACGAAGGTGGGGGGGGGGTTATGAGATACTGGGAAGAAATTGTAGATCATCAACGACAGAAGAAGGAAGTCAAGTGAGTGTAGATAGAAGATTGAGCCACTTAAGGCTCTGGATGTTGGGTTGCCCCCGCGCCCCGAGAATCCCAATACTCGGGCGGTCGTGTTTCCCGCTCCACGGTGACTGTGACGTCCTGTCGAATGCGGAGGGCTCGTTCTGAACCGTCGTCACTGGGCTCGCGATCATCAACCTGTTCCGTGCTGACATCCGACACAGCCTTGCTGGGAGCCACAACAGTGCTCTGGTTATAGGTGCGCATGCTGAAGTCTCCGGACCGCAGCTGACTGTGAGGCCCGTAGTGTTGGTACGCAGACCCTTTCGGCGCGTATGGACCTGTTCGATAGCGGTCCGTCCCTCGGTGGGACCCTCCAGTCCAGCTCTTGAGGGCAGGGAACACATCACGGAGGAGAGACCACACCAATGGTAGGTTGGTGACCAGAATAGCGACGGTTGCTTCACGAAAATACCAGTTCATGTAAACGTAAGAAATGAGCGATGGTACCAAACAATAGAGTTTGTTCAGGAGGGCCGCGACGATGACAAAGATACCCATGCCAAATAAGAGCATGAGGATCAGCTTTTGTTTCAAAGGGACGCGCACTTGGACCAAGAGGGGGATCCCAATGAGAAGCATGAACACATCTGCGGAGATGGAGATAACGCCTTGTACAATCTCATAGTACTGATATGTCGAACATTGCTCTATCGCAGAGTCAGCAAGAGGCGTACAAGCTATCTTTGCAGAAGATGACTTGCCGTAAGGAGTCGGCACAGCCCAGTAATTGTGGATAGGCCGACAGATGAGGAACAGGGACAGTTCGGTTGCCACGAATCCAAGAGCAACGTATATGGAGAGGTAATTGACCCATTTTCTCTGGCGCAGTCCCTCCCTATTTCAGTCCCAAGAGTCAGCATCCAGCATAGTCACAAGTCATTGATGATCGTACGTGATGCGAGCATAAATCACCAGCATGCAGGCCTTCATCGCCCAGATGGCAAGGAGGAAGCAGTGCTCCGACACAAAAACCCATTTACTTCCACGGATACGATCAGCTTTGATGGTGGGGGTTAATGATTTGATGTCATCTTCGCTCATCAGATTGGAACCCCCGCCTGAGGCGACCTGATTGAGAGCAACACAAAGAAGCGTGTACCAGACGACAGCGAACATCATCAAATAATCGTCCGTCTGGAGATTGGTGACCCCCAACCGACGTATTCGTGCAATGCTACACTCCACCAAGAGGCCATGGTCAGCACCGCACTTGAAGACGAAGACAAGACATGTCTTCCAAGATGCAACAAGTAAGAGGCTACTACTCACAATCTCAGTACCGCACCCAGCACCCCGACACCATAGAGCGTCCATGTCTCCCGCGCAAAATTGCGTGCGAAAGCGGGGCTTAGACTGGACATCGTGCTGGAGTGCAACCTGGAGAGCCACGAGGTGACCGGTCAATCGAGATCCTTTCCTGCAAGGGACCAACACCGGACAAGGCTCAGGGTAATATAAGTGAGTTGCACTCACATCTTTGCTAAGATAAGGTTGGGTACCGGCACGCCGGCCAGGGGAGAAAGACGTCCACACTGGGTCAAGCAATCAAAACGGCGAACCAGGATGTATGATCCCGGCTAGCTTGATGACTGCGTGCGTAAAGAGATCATGGACTGAGAAGATAATAATCAAGAGGAAGAAGTGGGCGAACGACAGGCATGATCTTCAGGCTAAGCCGGTTCAATCAGCCGGGGGTCGGTGATTGAATGACCAGCGACATGTATGCAAGGATGAGCCAAGGGTGCATTTCAGGTACAGACACCGCACCGCGGTTGGCTGCTTACTTTACCAGCTTCATCGTCATCGGAGCCACGAAGAATCCGTGATCCAGAGAGTAGACTTGTGAGTAACTTGCTACGCCTACCTGGATCATGTATGGGGAGACCGGGAGAGGGGCCACTTTGAGCGGAAAAGATCAGCCCTCACTCCACCCACTGCACCGTCGTCCCACCAGGAATGCACCTTTGCAGATGCACACGTACTCAATGTGTACAAATTGTACCCAGTCAATGGATGGACCGCACTTTCTTTGACTTTGGGGAGGTGGGTCCCTTAATGCCGGCTAGTTGCAACTTAATTTGTATTCCAATCTCCACTTGGTCGGAAGCCATTTGAATCAACTCATGCGGCACCAGCTGGACTCGGTCGAAGTCGAACTCTCTTCGCTGGAGCCAGATTCTCCCATTTTGGGTCTTATATGCGAAAGATCTGGCATAAAGTTAGTCCTAGACCAGAGCACTTAAGCACCAGCCAGCGAAAAAACTTAGCGTTATCGCACGTTACCGTCGAGAAGAATCGTCTCCAGGGGGATTTGCACCTGGGTGGCGCAATGCCCCAGTTCAAGTCGATCCTTCACTCAAGCGAAGTATCCCTAATATGGCCACTCAGCCAGTGGAGACATTTCTCCTCGAGCCCGTGAGTATCTAAGGTGAAGGCCAGTTGATTAATTCCAAACCCAGCAGCGTCTGGCGCAATATAGGGGGAATGGGAATTGTCTCCCGAGACAATATACGGAAATGGGGCGTGGCTTCCACCGTTCATTACTATGAACGACACTAAGGTGCACCCCTGCTGCATGCATGTGCGTAAGTACCGGTATGCCCTTAGTTAAGCGACATCACTGTTGAAGGTGGAGCTCCTCGCTCTGCTTCCCAAGGGTGCATGTAACATTGTTAGAACTAGTCAATACTTTTGTTACCAAAAAGTTAATCAAGCTGGAGCCAGTTCAATCCGTTCATCCGATTCAAAGACTCCCCCACCTGGTCGGACTACGATGCCTCGAATCGCGAGTAGGTGAATGGGGAAGGGTTCATTATTGCGATCGTAGGGTAGTCGGAACGTACTCTGCAGATCCGCAAGTGACTTCAGTGCTTGCACCTCGTGTGTGCTGAATCAGTCAGAGATGGCAAAAATGAAAAAAAATTTCTCTCGCCTACTGAGGTGAACTAGCAGGGATGTATGACGGTCCGGAAATAGTCTACGCCTGCACGTTTAGCTTCGAGAATCCGCCGCTAAGCTCGTGCCATCTCGATCTTGACTCCTCGTTGGTGGGCTGGCGAACGAATGCCCATTGAACTCGTTTCACCAATCCACGGCCTGGAAGCATGATGGTCCGTGTTCTGGAACAGGAGGTTTGTTCGGTCTCGGTGCTCATTTGCTAGGACACACGGAGGACTATGGCGGCCACACGCTCGAGCCGTATCTGCGTTGAAGTGCTCGTTTGCGTCTCTTGTTTGTATCTTTCTGGGAGTCTTGCAAAATGTCAAGAGTGACAGACTATAATGGCTTCTTAAGTAAGGCATGCGACACCAGTGGTGCCATTGGAGCCAACCTGTCGGCCCAAGGGTGAAATTTTGCCGCTAGAACCCGGCCTTGCAGGGATTAGAAATGGGGCAGGTATTTGGAAAAGAAACACTAGTCGAATCCATCGTTCGAAGACTCAAGAGTCCCGAAGTGAGTGGAGCAGGCAGTAAGTGATGGCACTACTGTAAATACTTTGTATCAGCATACCAATTCTCTCTCCTTTCAGAAGGCTGAGTCAATTGCTCAATTGAACACTGTTGCTCGGGAGCTAGGTATTGGAGGGTTGCAGGAAGACTCAACAGGACCTTGAATCCAGGAATCCGGCACTAGGTGATACACAGGCATAAGTCCGTGCCTATATCTCAGGAAAATGGATGGGGAGAGGAAAATCGGCTCTGACTTATCAGTGAATAATGGGGATTGATAATAGAAGGCTGAAGGAAGGTCGGAAACACGGAGTAAGGATAATCAAGTACTCCGTACTAGGTAATCAATCGGCCTCGGCTCTGGGAAAACCCCGGCTCCTTGGCATCCGATGGCGGTGGCTGCCCATTTGATAAGGCATCAGTGGCCAATGTATAGCTGTATGCTAGTGCAATTCATTCATGATTGCGGTTTGATGTAGGAGATTCATGCTTGCCTACCAAAGTGCTGAGGCTTTTAAAAGATGATAAGCTGAAGGAAGTATACATACATCGGTGCGTGCTTCGCTGCCTCTAGGCTCGACTTCTCTTTCTCTCTCTCTCTCTCTCTCTCTCTCTCTCTCTCTCTCAACACGTCCCATACATGACCCAATTTATCTCTACCTCCAACAATGTCTTATCAGCACAAGATCAATGTCGGTCAAGCTGTCTGTACCCGAGTCATCCATTCTGTCCTGCGAGGTACTACGTAGGTAGGTTCATCCAGCACGTTGAAGGTCGTTAGCTTCCCCAGCTTCCCCGGATTGAGGAATGAGGAATGGGTTCTGATGAGTCAATAGAACCCATATGTGGAGCAAAACAAGCATGTAAAGATTTTAGAAACCATGCAGACCAAAGCCCCGTCCGTCTAGTTCCCGATGATAGACAGGGAGGACACATACCTAAAACCAACCTCGCAAGATGAAGGCAGAAGGGAAAAGTGGGCAAAGACTCCCAAAGAGTGTAGGTCCGGTCACGTCCCCGGTATCTGCTGAAGCTCCCCCTTTGGGCCTAGTCGTTCTTCACGCCTTTCCTGCTTCTCCGCCAATCGGAGCCTTACATCAGCCAGAATGTCCCGTGATTGGGCGATAACGGCCCTTCCCACGCTGTGTTGGCCCCACCAGCTCTGATCACTTGGAGTATACGGAGGGAGTAGGTACTAGGTACCGTCCTCTAGGTACAACTCATTCATTCCTCCCTCTCTCGCCTCTATAAACTCTTGTCCTCGCCCACGGTGCTCTCTGGCTCTTCTCCTTGTGTCATTGTGCTCTCTTACCGCTACATCACACATCACTAGGGAAAAGAAACAATGATCGTTTTCAACCTGTGATTATTCGGCCAGCCCTGACCTCGACCATCCACCCCATCATTTGTCATTCACACAGAGGCCACAGAGATTAGTGACTTATAACAAGAGCCTTCATAGTACTTCCCCTAGCAGCCGCCGTCCTATTAAAGATCCTGACCAACCCTTGCTCCCATTCGTCGTTGTTCCACCTTCCTCGAGCCATATCATTATCCCCGCCGAGTCCGACCCCGAGATGACGACAGAGAAGGTAGCAGAGAAGTTAGACCCCATCGATGCAGGGGAGGATGCATCATCTGTGGAGGTAGTCAATGCTTCGGGTCACCGTCAGGAAGTCGACCGCAATTTCAATCTGTTGAGTATCTGTGCCGTTGCCGTCACGACCGGAAACACATGGATTGCCCAGGGTGGCAGTGTGGTATGCTACGATTAGTCTTCGGTCAGAGCTAGGAGATTGGACTGACGGTATCCAGACAACGGCCTTGAGCAATGGAGGCCCGTCCGGTGTGATATATGAATTGTACGGCCCTTGTCTTCCATCCGGCACGGATAAAGAGTACTAACATGATCCTAGTATCGCTGTGTCTGTATGCTACTGGCTAGTTGCAGCCTCGATTGCAGAACTGGCATCTGGAATGCCATCTGCCAGTGGAGGTAGGTAGATCTGGACTCTTCTGGGATATCCTTCGCTCTAACGTCTACCCCAGTTTACCACTGGGCTACCATCACTGCGGGCAGATACGGACGGGTGTGCGGGTTCTTTGCCGGATTCTGGAACTCGCTGGCATGGATCCTGGGCGCAGCCTCGATGTCAGCTATCCTCGGACAGCAAACAGTGTCGATGTACGCCCTCATGCATCCTGGCTTTGTGCCTCAGTCCTGGCATATCTTCGTGAGCTTCATCATCTGCACCTGGATGTGCTGTTGTATTGTCCTCTTCATGAACCGGTGGCTTCCTCACATCGGCAATCTCGGCCTGTTCTTCATCCTTGCCGGTGTATTCATCACCATCGTTGTCTGTGCCGTGATGCCTCACATCAATGGCACCGGCTACGCAGCCAGCAAGGAGGTTTGGAGCTCCTGGCAAAACGACACAGGCTACTCCAGCCAAGGCTTTGTCTTCGTAGCTGGCATGCTCAACGGCGCATACAGTGTTGGCACACCGGACTGCTCATCTCACCTCGCCGAGGAGATCCCCCAGTAAGCCGTGCCTAGTGCTTCCCTCCATGCAACAGTCCCAACCCTAAACTCAACTTCCAGACCAAGCCGCAACATCCCGAAAGCCGTCCTCGCGCAAATGACCGTCGGCTTTCTCACCGGCATCGTCTACATGATCGCGCTCTTCTACAGCATCACCGACCTCTCCGCCGTACTCAACAGCGTCTACGGCTTCCCACTGGCCGAGATCTACTACCAAGCAACCGGCACCCGCGGTGGGGCGCTTGGCCTCCTGATCGTCGCCTTCTTACCGACGGTCATCACCTGCGCAGGGTGCTACATCACGGCCGGACGCACCCTCTGGACCATCTCCCGCGACCAAGCGACGCCCTTCCACAGTTGGCTCGGCCACATTAACACGCGCATGCACAATCCCTTCAACGCGACCCTCGTCTGCGGCGGTATGGTCACCATTCTGGCGTGCATCTACGTCGGCTCCACGACCGCCTTCAACGCCTTCGTCGGCTGCTTCGTCCAGCTCTCCAGCCTCTCTTACTTCGCCGCCATCTTCCCGCACCTGCTCACCTGCCGCGCCTCCTTCGCCCCCGGCCACTTCTGGATGCCCGGCCTGCTCGGGTACATCGTCAACGCCCTGAGCTGCGTCTACATCATCGCCTTCGTCGTCATCTTCTGCTTTCCGTACGCTTTGCCCACCGACGCGCAGACTATGAACTACGCCAGCCTGATGACCGGCGGGCTGACCCTGTTTGTGACCGCGTGGTGGCTCGTCAAGCAGAAAGATTACACCGGGCCCAAGGAGGTGCCCGTCTCTGACAAGATGGTAGTCGAAGGGGTGGTGGACTCGTAGTCTCCTTGGCTCCTTCGTCCCCTCTATGATTCAAGACAAGATGAGTTATTATTTATAAGGGTTCGTGCGCTCTCGATTGGTATATAGCTTGGTTCATGGTACTAGTCTTCATGTACATAGGGTTCTTTTCTAGTGCTCTTTTTCTTCTTTGCGTGTGCTTGCTCGTCTGGGAATCGATTAATCGGAGTTCATGGATTATGTATGTCTGGGCTTCTTGAATGTATATGGGCACATACACGGATGTATGGATAGGATATGTCACTATCGAGATATCTAAACTTGAGCAGGTAGTGTCTATTCAGATATCTATGATGTAAAGCAGAAATTAGCGCATAGTATGACTGGTTGTACGGTCTAGTGTTACGGTACTCAATGGGAGGGATATTATCTATAAAAAGGGGAAGATAAAGAGAAGAGAGAAAAATCTTTTTAATCTCCTAAATTGAATTCACAGCTATCTAATCAAGCGTATTAAACCCTGATTTGTACAATCATGATAGTTAAAGTATGTACTCGAACATGCTTATTTAAGACAAGCCAGCCTGTACAAGACATTAAAGAAACTGTCCCGAGCAACAGAAAAGGTAAGAAAAAAAAGAAAAAAAATCATATCTCATGATATCATGAAAAGAGAAAGCCAGAAATATATCAATGAGAATCAGAACACTTCGTCACTTTTTCATCGCTGCGCCTTTCATCAACTGCAAGCTTCTTACTCATACAGATCCATGTCGCCACTGCCATCTTCCATCTCAGCTAATGCATCCTCATCACTGTCAACCATGTCCTGATCTCCGTCATTGTCGGTCCCATGGTTGGGGAGGACGTCGATGCGACCTTCGCGCATAACCACGCGAGCTACTTCACCGTCGCGAATGCTGCCGCGGAGGATGAGAACAGCGAGGCGGTTGAGGACCTCGCGCTCAATGATACGGCCCAAGGGACGAGCTCCATAAGCAGGCGAGTAGCCGGAATCGCCGAGATAGTCCTTGACTTCTTCAGTGCATTCAATAATCACGTTGCGCATGTTGTCAGTAAGGCGCTTCTGGACCTCGCTGAGACGGAGGTCAACGATCTTGCGGATCTCGCGTCTGGTGAGACGGTTGAAGATGACGATGCTTGAGATACGGTTGAGGAATTCGGGCAAGAAGTAGTCGCGGAGGGCACCCATGACCAGCTCGCGCGTGGCGGGTTCGATGCGGCCGTCCTTGGCGGCGGGGCGAGCGAGGAACTCGGCTCCAAGGTTGGAGGTCATCACCACAATGCAGTTCTTCGCGTCGACAATTCTGCCCTGTCCGTCGGTGATACGGCCGTCATCCATGAGCTGCAGGAGGACAGTCAGAACCTCCTTGGCAGCCTTCTCGACTTCATCAAACAATAGAATGGAGAAAGGCCGGCGACGGAGGCTTTCGGTAAGCTGACCGCCAGCGTCGTGGCCGACATAGCCGGGGGGCGCTCCAATCATGCGGCTCAGGGAGTGCCGTTCTTGGTATTCGGACATGTCGAACCGGATCATGGCCTTGGGATCATCGAATAGGAATTCCGCCAAGGCCTTAGTGAGAAGCGTCTTACCCGTTCCCGAAGGACCACAGAAGAGGAAGCTGGGCGGCGAGTTAGGGTTGCTCAGTCCCGATCGTTGCAGGCGGATAGCGTTGGAGACCGATTGCACGGCCTCCTTCTGACCGACGACCACCTTGCCAAGATGCTTCTCCATGTTCAACAACTTGTCCTTTTCGGTGGTCTTGAGACGAGTGACGGGGATACCGGTCCAGCGGGCCACGATTTCGTTGATTTGGTCGGGGCCGACGGCATCTGCCAGCAGAGCCTCGCCCGCATCGCCCTGGCGAGAGCGTCGCTCCTCGTCGGCCTTAGCGCGGTCGATTTCCAGTCGTTCGATGAGTTGCTTGGTCTCGGGAATGGCATAGTACTCCAAATCAGCGGCGGTCTGGGTGTCACCGGAGCGCTCGGCCTCGTCACGCTTGACCTTAAGGGAGTCAAGCTTCATCTTAGCTTCTTGGATAGCCTTGCTGCGCTGCTTCTCGCTTTCGTACTTTTCCCGCAAGGGACGGAGCTCTTCTGCGACATTAGCAGCCTCCTGCTTGGCCACTTCCAGGCGAGCCTTGGAGGCATCGTCTTTCTCGCGCTCGAGAGCGTGGATCTCAATCTGTAGCTGACGGAGTCTTCTTTCAAGATTATCGAGGGCTTCGGGCTCGGATTCACGGGTGACCCGAACAGCAGCAGCAGCCTCGTCGATCAGATCGACAGCCGAATCGGGAAGACGACGAGCTGTGAGATAACGAGCGGCAAGTTCGGCTGCAGAAACAATGGCGCCATCAAGAATGTTGACACCGTGGTGCACTTCGTACTTCTCCTTCAAGCCACGCAAAATCGAGATGGTTTCGGAAACCGTGGGCTCCTTGACCAGGACCTGCTGGAACCGACGTTCGAAGGCCTGGTCCTTCTCAATGTACTTTCGGTATTCGCCCAATGTGGTAGCACCGATACAGTGCAGCTGACCACGAGCCAGCATGGGCTTGAGCAAGTTGGCAGCGTCCATGCCACCTTCACCACTGGAGCCTGCGCCCATGAGGAGATGGATCTCGTCGACGAACAAGACGATAGTGTCCTTGGATTCTTCGATTTCCTTCAAAACGCCCTTCATGCGCTCCTCGAACTCACCACGGTACTTACTGCCGGCAACGAGAGAACCGACATCAAGGGAGAGCAGGCGGCACTGGGCCAAGTTGGCAGGAACATCGGCATTGACGATCCGACGCGCCAAGCCCTCCACGATGGTGGTCTTACCAACACCAGGCTCACCGATGAGCACCGGGTTGTTTTTCGTGCGCCGACTGAGGATGCGGATGACACGTCTGATTTCTTCCTCTCGGCCAATAACGGGATCGATCTTTCCTTCTCGAGCCAGCGAGGTCATATCGATGGTGAATTTCTTCAGGTTCTCATTTTCGCTCTCTGCGTCTGCGGTCTTGGAGTCGACTCGCTTCGTGCCACGGATCTGTTGTACGGCACTGTCGATCAACTTGACATTCGGGATGTTGGCGTCTGCTAGAGCGCGCTGAACTTGTGAGTCTTGAGCGCAGGCGGTGATGAGGTGGTCAATGGCGACATAGCTATCCTTCTGGGTCTTGGACAAGTCGCTAGCAGAACGGAGGACTTTCGCCAGTGCGGGCGAGACGCTGACGGACTCTGGAGGTGGGTCTTGGCTGGGCAGGCGCACGAGAAGCTTCATAAGGGAGCGTTCGAGAAGTTGGGGATCGCCATGGGCGCGTTCGATGACTTGACGGAAGAGAGGGGCGGAGGCAGTGTCGTGGGATGGATGGGCGGTAGCTTGTTGGTCTTTGGACTCATCTGGAGAGGGGTTCAGGAGGGAGACTGCAAGATGAATGGGAAGAATCTGTGAGTGTGAATATTGTTCAGCCAGGCTGCTGGAGTCCAGCAGGGCCTTGTTGGCTTTGTCTGTAAACTGAGCACCGTTCATGGTGTGAAAGTGGGGTTGTGATGTGCGGGAAAGGAGGTATCAGGCAGTAGTGATAGTAGGTGAGAGTATACAGAGGTAAAAGGTGTGAGGTATAACGAGGAGGAATGTCTCGTTAGGATGAAATTAGCGATAGGCAGGTATTAGTGGTAGTATTCTCTGAATTTGGATGTGTCAGATGAGAGTGAAAGACACGATGGAGAGTCGGCACGGAAGGTGAAGATATAGAAGCTGGTCAGGCATCGCCGGCTTCCCGCCATGACGACACGGGCCCGCTTCCACCGCCTTCCAGAAACACCGCGGCTTTGCTCGCTCTTGCTGGATGTCACGTGCAGGCTCTGGAAGGTCCTGGATTCCCAGCCTGTCCCATCAGGCCATCAGGCCATCGGGACATCAGGACATCAGGTGATCTGGACCCTGATTTAGTGATGGCAATGACAAAGACCAACGGAGTCATCTTCCCTCTCCGGATACTTCTCCTTGTCTCTATTTCTGTTCTCTCAGGTTCGAAATCTGATAGGACCTATTCTCGACTTGTCTGTTGCTTTCCTCCACTGCACTCACTCAAGTCTCAACCCCACCAGCATCATGAGCTGTCTGTCGCACGAGACAGTACTAGTAACGCCCCCCACGTTGGAGAGCCATCGGCCCGTCATCGTGATTGGCATGTCTTGTTGGTCTGGCCGGGATTAAACTACATTAGAGTTACTAAGTCAAGCCAGACACATCATTGACTACCAGCTTCAAAGAATGCTATGCGTACTTTCGGACTAACCTATGCGTACTTCCGAGGTTAGTCCGAAAGTACAGGACATGTACGATGAAAAGAGGAAAAAAAAATATTCTCGGAGTCTCTGCGAGCGAAGACAGCTAGCCAGGCAGCCCATCAGCAGCAACAGCAACAGAGTCTGCATTGTTATTCCCAAGGTTGCGCAAGATTATCCACCTCTTTCATTCTTGTGTGGAGTTTCACGACAAAAATCCCCCTACTCCGTACTCCGTACTCTACAAGATATTGGGATTGAGTCTGAGCAATTGTGAAAAGAGCGAAAAGAAAAAAGAAAGTACCCACAGGCACAGACACTTCTCGCGGGGCATTGAGACCCTCCCCTAATTGTCCAACTTTTCCTTGTCTCGACTCTCTTCTCTTTGGCTCTTTCTTGAGACTGAAACCCCCCCCCCCCACCATCCCCCCGCTTCTGCTATGGAGAAGACAGCCATGGAAAGGACCGTTTCCAGGCCTTAGCCCGTGACGTCAAAGAGTGGGCATCTCCGCCTCTCCTCCTCCCTGTGCCCACTGGACCGCCACAGGCATTGGCCGCTGGGGACGATGCCCAACAGGGAATGACCAACCGTGCGCCAGGAACGGGGAACCTCCGCGATCGGGCGGGCTGGGCATGATCCATGACCACGGGCACCGCGCCTTCGTGGCTCAACCCAGTCTTCAAGCGAGCGCCGCCAGGCGAATCGAATCCAGGGCAGATAAGCCGTAAAGTTTCAATACAGATTTGGGGGAGGGGGGAGGGGGGAGGAAGTCATTTCTCTTGGAATGCATGCGGGATTATTATTGACTTTATGCCTTGCATTATTCATGATCGCTATCACCACGAATTCCTCCCCTCGACGTGTCTTCGGGATTAACCGAACAGCACTCACTTGAACTGCCAGGCAAATTTCAACCGCTAAAAATGCGTTGAGCTGTCCTCCTAGAAATACGCCAAGGGGGACTGGATGAAGAGAGACACACACTACTCGCTGAACTAAATGGTTCGGTCTTTGTTGAGATGGAATGATGGAGCAACTAGATGTACCCAAGTCTTACTAACCTACTAATTAAAATAGCACACAGGAAACAAAGTGGATTAGAATAGGCTCGTAGTACGAGTCCGCCGCCGGCCAGCTCTATCGGGGTACGATCCACGGGTCAATCTGCCCGGTTTCACTCGAATCCCTCTTGTTCCTCGTTCGCTGGTGGGAAACCTCCAGTAAATTTTCGTAAGCCTAAACAGCAGTAGTACCTGTTGCTCTCGCCTCTTGAATGGCTTGATTGAGTTAAAATATTGGAGTCGGATAATAAAAATTGTTGTTGACTGACACATCCATAGCCAGTATAAAGCCCGCGAGCCCTCATTTTGCCTTCCCCTCCTCCTCCCTTCTTTCCTCTATCTTTCAGTCAACTTGCAGCCTGGAAGAAATCCTCCCAACTAGGTGTGCCTGCAAGACTGCTTGAATAGGTTCGTCCAAGCATACACTACAACATTCCACCCACCTCGAAATCCAGTAAACCGGACGAGAAAAAGGGTGCTACGTCCAATAATCCCCGAGTACCTACGCCAGTGGTGAAACTCCCTGGTCGATAGATCTTGTACTTGAAACTTGCAGTGAGGAAATCTGAAAAACCGATTTCCCAGCGATCGAACAGATCAGCAGTCCAAAAAGGATTATCGTGTCATTATTCGACCATCGACCGGAGAAAATACTCCGTCACGATGTTGCAGAAGCCCATCTTTGTGGCTACTCACCCCCGCGCGTGTTCCACGGCCTTTGAGCGAGTATGTTGTTCCCTGCAACTTCTCCCACCCCATCTCATCTCCTGGGTTGTAACATCTCGTTAATCTTGGTTGCATTAGGTCTTCATGACTCAGCGGGATACCATCCAGTGTGTCCACGAGCCGTTTGGTGATGCCTTCTACTATGGACCGGAGCGGTTGTCGACCAGATTCGCCGACGATGAACAGGCCCGTCTGGACAGCGGATTCAGCCAGTCGACGTTCAAGACCGTCCTGGATCGCATCGAGCGCGAATCATCTGAGGTCCGACCCTTTTTCTTGCCTGTTTTGTTTTCTTCACCACTTCTCTTTCCGTTGTCCCTAGCACTGTGTTCCCTCCCCTTCGGCCATCGTAGTTTGAGATCGTCGACGAATCCATTCGGATGAGGGTCCGGTCTGCCAAATTAGAGAAATCCGGGGAAAACGCAGGAGCAAGATTCTGCTTGCCGTCGTGATGCATCTACAAGCATGATTCTTCCGTGCCTGCATGTGGATCACCTGCGAGTGTCTTGTTTCGTTTCCCCTACACGCTCAGGGAGATAAACCACAGGAACAACCGGATGGACTGGCGAGCATGCATCAGCCTACTAAGCCTGTTCTTTCTGCCCTAATGTCTTCTCCCTCCCCCAGCCTACCACCATGTGTCCCAACACATCCACACATTCACAGTCCCACAAACCTGGCAAGATACTTACCCCAAAAAACAGGGCAAACGCGTCTTCATCAAGGACATAATCCACTACCTCCTTCCGCCGCACGGCCAACCCGCCAGCATCGCGCCATCCCTGCACAGGATCAAGCGCGGCGTAGGTACAGAGCAGCCGGAGGAGTCGAAGGCAACGCCGTACCCGTACGCGACGGAGGCGGAACCCGGCAACCCGACCGTGATGCCGCGGGCGCTCCTGTCGCAGTTCCACTTTGCCTTCCTCATCCGCGACCCGCATTATAGTGTACCCTCGTACTACCGCTGCACGATCCCGCCGCTGGATGCGGTGACCGGGTTCCAGAACTACGACCCTGCCGAGGCCGGGTACGACGAGCTCCGCCGGACGTTCGACTATCTGCGGAACACGCGTCTGGTCGGCCCGCGGGTCGCCACGTACGAGCATGACGAGACGGAGCAGGACTCCTCGTCGGTCGCCTCCTCGCGTCCGTCGTCCTCGGCTTCCTCCGCCAGCATGACCGGACGGAGCAGCGGTGGCAGGGAGGAAGAGGTGGAGATTTGCGTCGTCGACGCGGACGATATGCTCGACAACCCGGCCCCGATGATTGAGGCCTTCTGCCGTAGCGTGGGCCTTAAGTACGATCCCTCAATGCTGTGCTGGGATACGGAGGCCGATCACGCGTGCGCGCGGGCCGCGTTCGAGAAGTGGAGGGGATTCCATAACGATGCTATCGAGTCGACAGGCTTGGTGGGGAGGAAACATGTTAGTATTCTCCCTTTTATTCTGTTCATTGCCTCTCTCCTACGTCACGTCACAAAATAAAGAAAGAAAGAAAGAGATCCAGAGAGCTGGAGGAAGACAAGTCACCAGAACACGCACCACCTACCTCTCTCTCCTCTCTCTTTCCTCTCACATACACCCAAACCCATTCAGCTGGTGAAACTGGACTCCTCAAAACTAACACCACAAACTCAGCCCCGAGCCCAGAAGACCGAGGCCCAATTCGACGCCGAATGGCAGGAGAAATACGGGCCCGAAGGCGCTGCCCTCATCCGCAAGACCGTGGATGCCAACATGGCGGATTATCTGTATTTGAAGAACTTCGCCATGAAGGTTTAGGAAAGAGTCTCCCGAACCTACCTCAATTCATGATGTTAGGTGAAGACGAGGGTTTTGGAGGGGAGTACAGTTTGCATTAACGAAACGAGAAGAAAGAAAAGAAAACCAGCGGTGTGGAAAATGCAAGAGCAAACCAGGTGAACGGGGAATAAGAGGGGGCGGCGGATCAGATTATTAGTATCAATCTGTCCCCTTCAGAATCCCTTGTTTCAATTGTGTGATCATTTCCCGCCTTGATTGATGAACTTTGACGATATCTTAGCTTTGATGACGCGATTTCGATGTGCATACGATCTGCATAAGTATGCATACCATACTATGTCATGTTTGTATGTCGATGGATGATGATCTTGTGCTTGTGTTTGATTTGTTTGTGTTGTTTGTTCTTTGTGATCAAATGCAATTTGTCAGTCATGATCACGAAAGGGTCTGGGAAATTGTTACCATCACTTTGAGGATTTCGAAGCTTGACTATCTCTTTTGTGGAGGATTCTGAGAAGGGAAATTGATAACCATTCATTCTTCTGGTAGTCAGTAGTGATGATTGTGAGTTATGAGCTATCCGTATGGTAGTAGCTGGTGCCTTGAAAGTCTGCAATCAACAGCCTCCCTGTGCCCCTTCTGCTCGCCAGCTACCACTTGTTTTCTAGGAGTATCCAAGGAGCATATACATCGATCATTATGATCAATTGTCTCGTGTATCAGAGCAATGAAAACTAGCCATTTGTATCATATTCAAAAGTTTCCAATTCACCATAACTACCACTCCACCACACAAGGGCAATCCCTGCCTAAGTATGGAAGTATACCTGGAATCCGTCCGTATGCCGGCTCCTCAACTATAACATACGCTTTCTTGCACCCCACCTCCCAGCTTCCTTTAATACAACACGTACCGAAATAGACAACCTTCTAAACCGCACTGTAGCCGCCTCGCGACCCCGACCCTTGCAACGTGTTGACCACCCGACGGACCCAATCCTGGAAGATGTAGGGGACATCGCGCAGCGTGTCCCCGTGCGGGAGAAGATCCCACCCACGGGCACCGTAGCGGTTATAATTGAGCCAGGAACCGAAGATCAAGTAGGCAGCGATACACAGGAAGAGACTGTATTATCCGGGGATTAGTTGATTAGCGTTTCACCTCTCCACGACAGGGTATTAAAGGCACAAGTAGAGAAGGGGACGGAAACGGGAAGACATACAGAATAATCAGCCAGGTGAAGAATCCCCAATGACTCGAGGAGTCCCCCTTGTTATCATCTCGGTACTTGTCACACGCGTACCGTGTCGCCCAGTCCAGCCGCAGCACGTAAGTGTCGTCATCGACGGGACCGAAGCTCTTGAATTGAAGACTGCTGGTACTATTTCTGTTGCCGCTGCCCTCTTCCTCGCGAGCGCGCAACGCAGCCTCACTACCGACCGGCTCGTTCGTGGTCCGGAGACCTTCCAACCCCGACCGGTCGGGGTCGCAATTGAACTCGATCACGGCTTTGGCGGCGTGCTTCTTGCCAGTCGTGTCCTCATAGCTGCCGCCGGCAAATTTGATCAGGAGACCTTCACGGGATGAGTCGGATTCCTTTAAGCGAGTGACCTCGGTGTCTTTGCTGCCGGATCCGAGGTGGTCGTAGCCCGCGATGGGAAAGCCCTGGTCTATTTCGACGCTGCTGTTCGCGTGGCGTCGGTATTCGAAGCCGCAGACTATATATGATCGAGAGGTTAGTGCATGGGAAGATGCGACGCAAGAGAAGAGGATAGATTCGCGGGCAAGTTGGCAAGGGGAGAAGCGCACTGTTCTTGGACGTTCCACACTTCAGGTGCTCTCGATTGGCAGCCTTCCCCAGGATACTGCAGATGTTGAGCACATATGTCGTGTTGACTGTCGCGGATTCCTCGGGCTTCTCGACCACGTTGTAGAGGGTGTGTACGCCGCCGAGAGGGCTGAGGTCATATTTGATTTTATCGACGATTATGTCTTTGCAGTTGAAATTGCCCAAGGCAGAGACCAGACTGGGGAGGAGCAGGGCGGAGGAGAGAAGGGTAGAGGATAGGTTGGACGGTATTCGCATTGTGGATGTTGGTTGATTGTGGTGCTGACAGGGCCGCGTTTGGCTGAAGAGGGTGATTGCGTTGGTCACCGGAGCTCAGCTCGACAGTTTCGCAAGTAGAAAACGTGAAAAATTTCAGATAGCAGCGACGAAGTTAATAAAGTAGTATTCCTCGTGGGGAGTCAAATGAGGTGGTGAACTGGAGAAGCCGTGTTCACAGAATGAACAGGCGAGAAGGCAGGCTGGGAAATTGATTCGATCAGTTGTCGGCGATGATGCGGTGGCCGGAGCTCTTCGTTTCTCCGAGGCGAGGGCGGGCCGAGAGGGAAGTCGACTAAGTCAGCATGCAGAACGTCCACAATGCAATCCTTGCAATGAGGCAGAGAGAGAGGAAGAGAGAGCTTCGAAGGATTAAACAATAGCGAGGGAGGAAGGAGACAGTGTGAGAGAGAAGGCAACTCGCGTGCTTGAGGAAGGCTTGTATTGGCACTGCGCCTGGCGAGCAGCTGACGGCAATGATGTCACCCGACCAGGTGCCGCATGTGCAGAATGTGAAAAGGAGACTGGAGGTTCATCCAGCAGAGATACGAGGGAGTTGAGAAGAAATGTGCTTAGAACAATTCAGATGCACCAAAGAGTCACCTTAGCATTCAGTGAGGATGAAGTATAGAAGGTTAGCAAGTTAGCAAGCATACAAGGAAGGAACCGAGAGCTTGGCCACTAGCAACAAAGCACAGGAGCATCAAGGAGAATACTAGATAGATAGACAAAGAGACCTAATAGACTACCTTACTATCAATAGCATTCAGTGGTACTTCTTACAGGTCTATAGAACACAGGTTATTTGACACTTCACCTTACTCTGTCCGCCCGTATTGTAGTTAGGTTATCCTTAAGTCACTCTGTGCACGGGCCACATCAGCCCAAAGAAGAAACCTCCCCAGCATCAAATCCCCATCCCAATATTAATCAATCAATCAATCAATCAAACATCCTCTCCACCCCTCGAAATTCGCACCCGTCTATTCCAAAATGATTCAAACTCGTATGGTAAGCACCCTTCTTCTCATTTTGATAGATCTATTAAAGTCATTCCCCCATCTAATTCACCAACCAAAAAAAAAAAAAACTAATTCCCCCCCCCACCAGCTCTCAAAAGAAGATGAAGCCCGCGGCGAGGACAACGAAGTCCGCCGCGAGGACCAAGAAAAAATCAACCGCTTCAGTCGCCTCCACCAACGGGAAATTGTGTTGGAAGAGCAATTGAAACTGAAGCAGGTAAGCTCGGCAGCCCTTTAGTTGTCTTTCAGACTTGCGTTCTCCTCCTACCTCTCTCTATCCCAAAATTCACCCCGCCAACGTCGTCACTACGTAACCTCCACCTGAATAGTTAGCAGTACAAACTGATATGAGAAATCAAAAACAGAAAGACAAAGAAGATCTCGAAGAAATCTCCACCGAGCTCGAACTCGCAGATGAAGATGATCTCGTTCCGTAAGTGGTTACCCTCCTCCCCCCTTCCCCCTCATCCTTCATCTCCAATTTCTAATCCCCATTATGATCCGCTGACATCCCAACTGCAGCTACAAGATCGGTGACTCCTTCTTCCACCTTCCCCTGGAAGAAGCCCAGTCCCTCCTCGCCACCTCCACCGAGCAAATCGACGCCGAGGTGAGCAAGCTGGAGGAGAAACTGGGCGACCTGCGCGAGGAGCTGCAGCAACTCAAGGTCGCCCTGTATGCGCGCTTCGGCCGGAGTATCAACTTAGAAACCTAGGTTTCCCTGCCTTCTCAGGCCTAGTCCTTGTACCTTACCCACCTTTGGTTCGCTTGTCATCCTACTTTTTGCTTTTCTTGCTTTGCTTTCTTTAATGAAGACTATTTTTCGGATGCGGGGAGAAATATCACGTTGCTAGTACTATAGATGGTGGGGGGCGTGGGGTATGGTAGCGAAGATGGTATTGTTGTTGTGATTCAAGAGATTGGACAATGAACGGAGTTGACTTAGGACATGTCTCATCAAGTTTGAATTCAAGAACAGTGTAGGGATAGTGTCATCTATAAAAAAAAACTCAATCGCCTATGCGTGTACACATACTCTGTACAAAAGGGGTTCTGTCCAACCAACAAGAGGGATATCTACGCGAACAATATACTAAATATTATAGTAGTGAATCATGGAGAAAGGAAAGAAAAGGAGAAAGAAAAGCTGTTTCGTGATCCATAACTTCATCTCACATGCTTTAATAAAGAGACGTGAAAAGAGCTCCCACGGGCAAGATATTATGACATGGCGTTGGTACAGCAAAATCCCGTTCGCTCGATTGCTCGGATGGGATATGTCTGCCTCAGGCATGATAGTTCGGCTGTGGTGCGACCGAAACGAGCTCATTCTGAGAGACTGGACCTGACCTGGTAAAAGAGCCAGATGTCAACGAACCCCACCGAGTGCCGTGCACAGCCATTTTATGCGTTACCACTTAAATGATACTGGCGATCGTCATGCGCGAATGAGATGAGCTTGACTGGGGTGTGGTTGCATCAGAGCTGGTGGCTGCTGCGTCAAGTCCTAGGTAAGACGATTCCGCTGGCTTAAGATGATGATGATGATGGTGTTGTTCTTGTTGGTGTTGGTGTTGTTGCTGTAATTCTTTTTGTTGTTGTTGTTGTTGTTGTTGTTGTTGCTGCTGCTGTCTCTCACTCAAATACCGTACGCTCTGCTCAACCCAAGCCCAACCTTCCCAATTCTCCGTGATCTCCATCTCGGGACGCGGATATGCGGTGGGACTGTTGAGTTGGGGGGACATCGTTTCGAGTTGAGAACCTGTTGCGCTTCCTTGCCATACCCAGCTGCTTTCAATCGTTCCTTGCATGTCTCCAGAAACATACGCAATCAGCTCTTCGTCAAGTTCAGATATAATGGTCTCGCTGCGTTGAAGTAGCGCCTTCAAGAAAAATGCCAAGTATTGTCCGCAGGCAGCATTCACCGCGCGTGAGTCCCCAATCGCCGCACTGGCTTGTACGCAGACTAATGCAGCGGCATATTCCTGGCGAAAAAGAAGCAGCAGCACGCAACGCCAGAGATGTACACATAGCATAGCGCCAGCTGATGAGGCGAGTAGTGGTCGCCAATCCTCGCCGCTGCTTGTCGGGTGTCCATGACGCGGGCTGGCGGGCGGAGGTCGCATACAGCGCGAAAGAAGACGAGCAGTATCCTGGGCGGTCGACACACAAAAGTCCAGCGCCGACGTTCGGGCCTCGCGATTGCAGCATGGGGACATATTGTGTCGATGAAGAAGGAGTCGCGCGTTCTGCAGATAGATTATGGGTGCAAGAGAACGGGGGTCAAGGTATTGCTCGGACCGCGGCAGATACTGCGAGGGAAATGTAGCCAAGCAGGCATTGAAGTGTCGCTCGAAAGTTTCCAAAGTGGCCGGACTGATGGTTGGGCTCTTCAGGGTTCGAGATAGCTGTCCGATCGAGCGGACGACATGGATGCTTGCAAGAAGGGAACTTGTTTGCGGGCTCTCCGGCACACCACCGCCTTCTGAGATATACTGTTCATCAACGGGACATGGCAGGTCGACATCGCAGTCCTGATCATTGATCAGTACTGGTTTACCCATCTCTAAAGCAAGAAGCCTGGGAATGAATTAGTCTCGGACCTTCGGCGACGAGTCCTACGATAGGGTGATTCTTACCGGTCCCAGGTGTACATCCCCCACCATACTCGTTTGCGCATCTCGCCCTCTAGAGGTGACCAGGGCCCGGATTCCAAGTGCAACCCGATCTCCTGGGCCACTCTCACAGCAGACCCAATCCACACCCAGCTGGCCGACCGGGAATTCGCTTCGTAAAGGAAGATACTGGCCAGCAGCGCCGCTCGGGCCTGGTCTAGAGTGAAGTTATCCTGCCATACATCGATGACACCGCAACAGATCTTCACAAACTCCTTGCCTTCCTGTTCCCGGTTTCTTTCTAGGGTGTGTAGAGACCCGCATGCAAAGACACCGAATAGGACTGCCGCCCATTCCCGAGGGATACCCAGTAACGAGCCTGCTTGGTAGACCTCCTCGTACTCCGCCACAAAAGTAGGCCAGTGAATGACGGGAAGAATAGAGTGGATGCAAGAATAATATTGCCCCAGCAAGCGATTCGCCACATCTTTTGGTGGAAGTGGTGGGGGATCCGTCGTTAGCAGGGATTTAGGTCCCCGCTGTCGATAAGGTGGAGGAACCTTTAGAATTCCTCGACCGTACTTGCGCAGGTTGATCCGTGCCTGGGTCAGATCATGCACGAAGGGCGCCTTGGGTCGGCGCGGGGGACGGGACCCGATATCCGGAAGCTTCAGCTGCGGTTGGCCCGTTGCATCAATGTCGAGATCCATCAGATTGTCCGACCTTAGCATCCCCGATCGTAGTTGGTGGAGTTGCTGCCTGGTTGACAGCAGTTGCTTTTCGAGGTCTTGAACTTGTCTACCAGGCAGTTAGCATGTGTGGTCACGGAGGGAACGGTAACACAAACTTAATAGACGACATGCGTCTGTTGGTTTCCTTGGTGAATTGGCACCGCACCTTGCGGTTGGTGCATTCTGTGCAACTGGACGACTCGGAGGCGTCACACTGGGCGGAAGGTCAATGCGAGGCCAAAGTAACAGGGCTGCGGCGTAACCATACCTTGACCTTGCGCTCCCGACAGGCATCGCAACTGGGATCCTTCCTCCGCTGCCGATACGCCCTCTTCTGTTGCAGAGGCTGCTGCGATTGCTGATGATGCGGATGCGGTCCAGCCGCCACACCACCCACCGGCTGTAGCATTCCCGGTCCCGGGCCGGAGAGCGTTGGCGCATCCGCGAGGATAGATGCGCCCTCCGCGGGTGAGCCGCTGGACTCATAGGAACGCGAGTAAGGCGGAAGAGAGGTTGCGGTGGTTGACGATTGAGGGGTTGGCATTTGCTGGGCCAAGGGTTGCAAAAGATGGGACATCCGCAGACCGCTGTCGGGTCGACTGGGCGGTGCGGAAAGCAGTGAAGCAGCACCAGCGGCGGGTGGTGGTTGTGGTGGGCCGCCGGGCGGTTGAAGAGGCGCTGGCGGCGAAGTCACCGCGTGCACGGGGGGAAGCTCATACGACCCTCCCGGCTGGTTCGGGCTAGTTGATGAACGAAAATAATACGCCTGCATGCCGACACCTGCAATGCAACCTCATAAGGCGAAGGTGATGAAGGTGGAAGCAGTTTGCGCGTGCGCGCCGGGATGGTAATCGAGTCCGTCCGCTGGTTAGAGAAAGAGAAGCAAAAGAGGATGAGGAAGAGGCGGATGATAATAATGATGATGATGCGAGGCCAGACAGCAAGGATTGATAGCAGACCCCCAACACTATTCTTTTTCTTTTTTTCTTCCCTTTCTTCCTTCTCCCTTCACAGATAGATAGATGCAAATCAGAAGGCAACTAGCGTAGATAGTGGGGAGGGGGAATAAAAAGCGACAAGGAACTTTGTCAATCAACCAGATCCCGAAAAGAGCGCAAATTCCCGAAATTCCCACCCAGGTTTTGCAGTAGGATAGAGTGGAAGAGGAAGGAGGGGGGGGAAGGTGGAAGGAGAGGGGCGGTTATCCGCAATGGCGACGAAGGTAAAATAAAATAGCTGTATCGATCGCACCAATGATGAATTTGGGTCAGAGATTCAATGTTCCAGAGAAAGAAATAAAGTTGGAGCGATGGTCAACCGTGGAGACATCTAGTCTAGACGCGGTAGTCTTGCGGTAGTTCCTGGTGCGGACAGATGGATGTGTTGGAGTGCAAGTGGGTGCTGGTGAAGCCATACAAGAATACTACCGAGGCTGAGAGGGGCTGCCAGAAGAAGAGCCGCTTAAGAAATGCCTTGCTGTGGGTTTCACCAAGGAAGGAATACTTCGTTGTACTGGTGGTGGTCGCGTTGCGAAGTTCGACTGGACCAGGTTGTCGTGCGCATAAACAAGCATTGATAAGAATGAAGGGGTTTCAGAGTGTTGTGGACACAATTCGTAGAGGAGGGGCTGGTGAAGAGGTGGCCACCTTAGAGAGGGGAAGACAAAATTGAGGGAAGGGAAAAGGCAAGAAGGGACGGAGAGAGAAAGGAAGAGAGAGTAGAAAGGGAAGAAGGCGACTTGCGGCAGAAAAGACGACGACGGGGCAAAAAGAAGAATGAAGAGGAGGAAAGGATATAGAGTGAATAATGAGTGGTGACGGGCTTCGGCAGTCATGGGCAGGAATGGACGATAAGCCCGTCGTCCGTCATACTACTACTAATTGACTACCTACCTACTTGCCTACTACCTAAGTTACTACCTACCTACCTACCAACCTACCTAGTTAGCGAGCTAGATAACAACTACTCGCTATAAGCACAATCTTCCTATTGTGGGGGGGGGGGGGGGGGGGTAAGCACAATCTTCCTATTGTGGGGGGGGGGGGGGGGGAAAGAAAGGAAGAAAGAAAAAAAAAGAGATCAAATAGATAACTCGATTCAAGAAGAAAAAAACCTGAGAAATTTCTCTGTGTCAGGGATTCTGATCTGGTATGGTTAAATATCTTATTAACAGATTCCTTTAATTTTCTCGAACCCTAGTTCGTCTCTATATTGACTCCGGCAATGATCAAGTGGAAACAAATCCCTTCTAAGATTTAGTAGCAGCGGGAGCGGCAGCGGCACCCAGCAGCACCAGCACCAGCACCAGCAACAACAACACTACAACACTACGACATTGCTCAACGGCGACAGCAGTTGTCAGTTTTGATTCCCAGCTCCAAGCAGCTCTTCAGCCCTCCGTCCCCTTTAACTAGGTACCTAGTCCATCATATGTGTTTGAAATAAGTTCAACTTTGGGGGGCACAGTCACCAGGCTTGGAATAGCTAGCCTGTCAGTGCGAGGAGAGGCTGAAATCGGCCAACCTATTGCCCCCTTCGTCGTTCTGTCTCTTGTCTCTCCTTCCCCCCCCCCCCCTCCCCCCCCCCCCCCCCACCCCTTCCCCCCCCCCCCCCCCCCTCTTCCCCCCTCTCTTCACACGACCCAACCATCCAGGGTCCTTCCAGGTTCAGGAAAGGTCTCCGAAAGTTTCTCGGCTGACCCCGGTTACAGAACAACAGGAAAAACATGGCTGAAACGACGCCATTCTATACTCAAATCAGATCGAAAGGAGAGGGGTGGGCAGGCTCGAGCCGGAGATTAGACCTGAGCTTACTGCAGAAAGTCTATCCGTCAAGGAATCTGTTGCCGACGCGGTAGCCTGATGGCTTCTAGCTCCTGTCGCTTGATTAAAGTGTGTTAATTTACCACTGCACCCATTGATTGCTGTTGCTTCGCTCGCACTCTCTCTTGCACATGCAAACATACACAAACACTACCGAACCGTCAACCAATGTAATTTATGTTAATATCGTGCTAACCGCAACACGAGCAGAAACAGTGGCCGGTCTGTTGCCTGGATCGATCGACTGTTTGCGATTGATGAATGAGAGAAGAGCATCGATCGGAATCCCTCTTCCTTTTATCTTGAAGATCATGCAAAGAATTGCCAGCCGCTTTGATGTAGAGATAGAGATGGTCTGGTGGATGGTTGTAGTCATGAGAAGTGGGCAGACGAGGGTCGGTACCAACTTCCGGGAGCGCAGAGGCTTGATGTTTTTTTTTCTTCCATTTTATGTTTAGTAGTTTTGGCTGAGGATCAGACCTCTAGCTAGCTGGAAAGCGACCCGAGATCGGCAAGTGGCAGTGTCGTCCTGACGACTTCAGGGCGACGGTTTGAGATCGCGACGTGGTCCTGGTCCCACCACGGAGCGGGATCAAAAAGAAGAATGGCGGGCCTTCCTTCCTGTGGGAGGGTCTCTCGGTCTCGGATAGGGGAGGACAAGAGAGAGAGAGAAAGAGAGGGAACGGAGCCAGACCCGGCCATGGGATGAACAATTTTCTGGGCTCAGCCGTGGACCATTGGCCATTGACCATTAACTGTCCAGCTTACATACGTCGTAGTAACGTTGATAGGTAGTTAACTTACTGTACGAATATACTTGTACATACAACCCGCAACACAAAGTACATACTGTACAGATCAAAGAATGTCATTTACGGTGCTCAAATCCGAGCCGTTTCTACAATACTGCTGACCTGCAGGATCATCGCGTTGGGGATTTAGGGTAAGCTCGCTCGTAACTAACAGCAGCAGCAGCAGGGAATAATGCCTCGGATCAATCCCGTAGCCGATGGTTTCAAATGATTAGCCTAAGTAATTAACTTACTAGTTAGCCCTCTGATTGATGATCGATGGACGAGAAGAGAGGGGCAGTGGAATTGGTCTCTCGATCCAGACTGCCCACTCTGTCGGTACAAATCTATAAAAGTATTCATATGCGTATGATCTTGCATTAATGTACTCAGTATGTCTTACCTTTGCTTCACGGAAATGGGACTCTGGAATAGAATCATCAAATCATGGATCCAAGAAACCGACTCCGGAATGATGACTGGCGGTTTGACGGGAACGTGGAAAGTCAAACTCGCTTTACCTTCAATGAGAAGGTCGATGGGGCAACGGTTTGATTGGATGTTGGGGAAGATCGTTGGTTGCTATTCTTATTCTCTTCACCGACATCCATCCAATACCGGGTGTCGCTTCCCCTGATGTTGAGGTTGAGACCCGATTGATCCCTTCAACAACTCCAATTAGAGTTGCAATCCATTACACCGAATGACACCGAAAGAGAGATACTTTTCTTTTCGACCTATGTGTCTATTTGAGACACTGAGGACAGATATAATGCCCCGCGTTGAAAATTAGGACTGTAATTTAGAGACGGAATTAGAAAGAGGGAAAAAGAGAGGGGGAGAGAGAAACGCACCTCGTCATCAACATATGCTGACGATCGACTCGGAATCACTGCTCCGGATCAAGCCCATTGGGCAGACCAGTAAACGGCACGAGGCAACAACCGTGGATCCACTGCGACCAAGCTTGTGCACATTAATCATTAATATTACCACTGGTACTGATACTATACAATACCAACTGCCCTGTTGAGATGCTGACGAAGATGTTTGGCAGTGGCATTGGTAATGATGCTGATGACGATGCTGCTGCTGATGATGATGGTTTTCTCGGGCGAAACACGGACGCCATTGCCAGGCCGAGTCACGGCAGCGAAAATTCTCCGGCTGCCCACCACCCAATGCCCACCGTCATTTGCGCTGAAATGATCGGTTAGCAAATTAAGGCCATTTGCTCACGCTGATTGGTATCGGCACATCGGTCGTTCCGTGCCCAATGCTCTTCGCAAGGTGGCAGTGCGTACTAGGTTCAATGTGTACACACACCACGCAGTCCCTAAAAGTGCTTAAACGCAGTAATCGACTGCGCATAGTAAGGTATGTACTACCTGTGCTATGGCCGTAGGATGGGTATCCTGTACTTGCCTCTGTACGAAGCAGTATACCATCCTTCACTACCTGATAGTTCAATCAACTTATTCCCTCTTTGAGCATTGAGAAAGAATCCAGGCCTCCTTCGCCCCTCATCACCTTGTGAGTGCTTTCCCTTGAGTCAGGTGTCAACGCCACAATCAATGCGTCCTGAACCAATTGATCCCTCGAGACAGCGCGCTTGGGTAACTCTGCCACGGGCCTAATAGTCAGCCACCCAAGCCCGCCTTCCCCAAATAAAGTCTCCTAGAGTCTCCTACGTAGGAGCCGACCCAGCAGTGTGCAGTAGTATCTTTTGGGTGGCATGGGCCCCCTTTTTGTTTTTTTTTTTTTTTTTTTTTTTTTTTTTTTTTTTTTTTTTTTTTTTTTTTCTTTTTTCTCCGTTTCTTTTTTTTCCGTCAATTACCTACTTTTGTCTCTCTTTTCTTCTCCTCTCAATGCAGCGCTCACCTTCTGGGCTTCGGCGACTGTCGATCAGCACCGCAGTACTCTGCCTCTCTCAAATAGGGTCCTTCCCTTTTCGCAGCTTGGCGCTGGGACACGGCTGCTGCGTGTGTCTTAAGCTCTTGGCCAACTGCCAATTTGTAGTCAAATTGTTCCTCGTCTCGATGTAACTGATGCCTAGCCCAGCTCTTGTTTCTCCTCTGAACAGAATGAATGGGGGCAGGGGGCAGGGGTGTAGGGGAAGGAGGAAAATAAGAGACTCTCCTAGTGGCCGGCTGGTAACTCTCCTGATATGACAGAAATCATCCTCAACCTTACGCTTTTGAAACTCAATACTGCTGAGTAGAATGTCACAGCTACCCTGCCCATTCAGGGTTCGGGTTCCAACTGACTAACCCCAAACGACTAACTTAGGTAGTTACTGCCTACCTAGATGTGTAAGGTAGTGTACAATTACTAGGTACAGGTATTAACCTACTACTGTAGGTTATTTCAGGTCACACACGGAGTACCGATCCGTCTGCTGCGGCGGCGGCGGCGTGCCTGCACCGTCCTGCGCAGCTGCAGCAACCGACTCCAGTCGTAAATTAAGTCCTTGACTTGCTCCGTATGTACACCTACCATCTCCTTACAAGTTCAGAACAATTGATGCTGAGACCATTTACCAAGGCTGCGGAAAATATCTCCTCAGCCTATCCTGCTTCAATGAAACTGCCGCGCCGACGGGCAACATCCGCCAGTCTTACGTATTAGTCGACAGCGTCGTCATGTCGCAGTCCGCACCCCAGTTCATTCGTCGCTCCCACCCCCGTCGCTGACAGTAGTGGCCCATCCATCCTGCATTGAAGTGGATGCGGGAGCACACCCTCCCAGAAAGATGCCGCACTGCCGCGGGTATCGGATTCGTTCCAAGAGCTCCGTGTTGGTTGCATGATTGCCTTGGGTTCCGAAAGCACTGGGTGGACTCTAGACCTCCGGAAGAGAGAGTGAGACTGGGCGGTGATGTGGTTGACCAGCCCGCTTTTCTCTTAAGTTACAGCACTACTACTCGGCTACTACTAAGTTTAATCGTTCTGTCCCTTTTCGAGAACAATGCGATCGAGTCGGTGACAACAAACAGGACCCAACCCACTCGCAACCCAGTCGGAGTATCTTAGTCACCTTTGACCAGTCCTCCAAGGTCAAGACCAGACTAGACTAGGGCAGGTTAGGCCCGAGAAGTGGTTCCCAGACTAGGAGTCACTAGTGACTGCATGTCTAAGGTACCATGTAACGTACCATGTCGGCCGGATGTTCTAGCCGAGATCTGAACAACGATATGGTTAGGACTAAGTAAACTCTGGTGGATGCAGACTCCGGCCAGTCACAAGTGGCAAAAGACTAAGCTTTTCATAGGAGAAACAGGCCAGAAATTGGTTCGATAGGAAACTATTGGAAGGCAGACAGGAAATAGCCGGATGGACGGAACGTCAAACAAGCTGCGTCGAGTTGCTAGCTACATATGCTATGTACGAGTATGTACGGAGTACTGTACAGTGAATAGCAGAAGCTCGTCTAAGCTGTTTCCCGGTCGGCCTACGGCTTGTTGCGAATTTTGGGACAACGGGACCTAAGTTTAAAAATGTACAGGACATTTGGTGCGTGCTACATAGAATTAGAACGCGGGCGGTGGTCGGATTTGGTTCCTGCTGTGGGCCCCTTCTCAGTCACTCTCACTCACACACTCACACACATCCTCTCTCTCTCTCTTTCTCTCTCATACTCATACATTGTTATAGGTATATTGTGACTGGTAACTTGATACTTCGACGGGCAAAAATACCTTTTGTAGTTAAGCTCTACACTACCGTTGTCGGAAGATATGAATTGGAAGCTGGTTGGGCCTCTCTCCAAGGAGCATTTTTATTTTATCTAATCCATTATTCAAGGGTCCCGCTTTATATGGCATGTCCCGTGACACTTCATCGGATGCACTCCAGTCTGAGAGTTGTTCAGCTATTGACGGGTACGATGGAAGAAGCCAGTAGTAACACTACAGCAATGTTAAAAAAAAAAAAGCAGGGTACTGTACGTACGAACTAGCACTACTACTTATTTACCTTACAAGCGGTGAGCGGGGGGACCATTGGCCCCCTCGCAGTCAGCAGTGTTTTGATGAGGTGCGGAAGTCTGTGCAGAGGGCGGCAGAACGGCTGAAGAGAGCAGGCGGTAAGGCTGTAAACCTTACAAAACCTCATTGCCAACACATGGAAGGGACACATGGGAGGGATATTCTCGGCAGAGCGGACAATTGAAGGGCTTTGGCTGGCCAGACCTTTTTTCACTTCCCTTCTCTCCCTCATCTACTTCTCCTTTGTCCCTCTCCTTACGTACATGAGTCAGTCAATCAATAGACCAACAACCAACGAGCCATGATGCACTCTCTCGTCCGGTCGTCTGGTGTGAATGCATCGAAATCAACAATTTGACCGGGGCTAGGCCACCTGGACGCAACTCGGTGAGTTCCGTCACAGCACTAGTGAAATAATTGGTTGTGGCCAGTCGACTTCTCAATGGCGGCTGCGCTCAACTAAAGGGTCTAGCTATGTCACGATCCATGATGGCTATTCTGCAGGTTTTCTTCTCGCGTTCGCTCTCTCTCTCTCTCTCTCTCTGGCCTCTTCCTCCCTCATTCTCTCTCTCGTTTTCTCACTTCCTCGCTTCCTCAATCGACTGGTCCTTCTGTGCCGTGTTTTGCTCCTCTTTGCCCACCCACAACGACGGAAGAGGATCGAATGCCGACACATCTACGGAATACGTACTGAGTAACAATGGTGGGCTTGACGGGCCGGATATTGTTCGAGAGTCGAGCCTAACCATCCACGTGGGCCATGCATGGACCATTGGCCCACCTGCACCCGCTGAATGAAATTGAACAGAGACATGTTTCTTGTCGGTGGCTTTATGGCCTACAGAGCTCCGTACGTACTCAGTACTCTACTCTACTCACATCAATCACCCTTTCAGTCTTACCTCTCACCATGACACCGTAATGTGGATTCTGGGCCCCCAGTGAATTGATCATGCTGTCTGAGAGTAGCGACTGGCAGTCGGAGCCTGTCAGCCATTAATCTGTTGCGCGAATAGGGGTCTTCGTGGTCAATGCCCTTCAACCATGCGGCGGCAGGTTCCAGCCAAGCATCCTAGTGCGATCGTAGTAGCTTTGCATGCGGTCTCTCGGTGTCGTAGACAATCGCCGTGTACAAGGACCAAGCGACGCTTTTGATTGGGACATAGGATGCAGACTGCTATTCTGCCTTGGCCCCAAGACAACCCAACCCGACACTGAACTACTCGTACTACGTTCACCTTATCAATATTCGCGAAACAACTAACTCTTCCAGTACTATCTTGAAGCGGTTCTTTTCTTGTGTGTTTTTTATCGTCCACACGCGCCAATGCGCACGCCTACATGAGAGGATGAAGTTCTGACGTCCGATCGGACGAGAGGTCTGATGACGAGGTCGGAGGTCTGTATAGCCTAACTTACACTACGGATAGACTATGTGTAATAATGAATCGATGGCCTCGTTACTCTCGCCAGGGATCTTTGGTCGGGATTCAGCGGGCCAGCGCCACTTGAGATTCTTGGCCTCGGATTTACTTCCGACAGCCTGGCGGCCGGTTGAAAGAGCATCATGTGTAGTTGTGTACTGTAGTTACTCCGTCCATAGCCGGACTCCTAGATTGGTGGCTGTTACAACCGTCGCGGGTTTCTTGCTTGCTCTCCTCCCAGGTTTCGGTTACTGAACCGTGCGACCCCACCCCATCCGGATTGCGCTCTGCGTACTGTACTCCGTAACTTACTCCGTACTTCCTAGATCCTGCATCCATCCTAACAGTCTGTGTGCTTGCTTACTTGCAGATTGCAGGGCTACTAATTCTAACTAATTCTCATTGTTGAGCTTAGCGGCTCATTTTCTCCGATCCTTTCCGCTGACAATTCAAGATTTGTTCCGACCTAGTAACCTCAGCCGCAAGCACACGAGCTTGAACACTCTGACATTAGTTGGTTAACTGTCGTGTCGCCTTTGGTTTAATGTCGGGAAATTCAAAGACTAAGTCTGCAAGTCCGTTCTTTTTCTTCCTCCTCCTCCTCCTCCTCCCACCTCTTCTCGCTCTCTCTATCTGTCCTTTTCCTGCCTCTGCCTCTGCCTCTCCCAAGGATTGTCTCTTGCTTAGTCTCGTATTCGATCTACCACGATTCAAGGCCATGCCTGCGGGATGGACTGCTTCGCCCGATCCAACCGGCGCGCTTCCACGCATGTTGGCCAGCCTCGGCCGAACTTGCCAGTGGCATGAGGGCAGTGGCTAGACCCGCGGGCTGGACTATACCGTAGTAGTCTAGCTGACCTAGCGGCGGGGGCTCGAGATGTCGTGATCAATTTGGGAGGAGGGAACAATCTCGCCCTATATTGACCCGCAATTTAAGGAGATGCTTGAGATGTCAATCTGATTATCTTCTCGCTTTTGCCCCCCTCGGCAAACTGCCGGTATCTGCCAAATTGGGAAATACTTCCTATCAGGAGTTACCTACCTGCCTGAGTCGTGGACATTTCCCGATACAGTCGGCGGATAGTAATCATCCTTGTCCTTAATGGCTGAAGTATTCAGTAGCTGCTTAGTTAGTATACTTTAGGACTCGTGCATGCAGCTGTTCATCCACCTGACGATGTTTGAGCGTTGCAGCACAAAGGGCTTCTCCGACAGGGAGGGGTGGGAGGTGGCGCTTTTCATTCGATTTGGGGCAAATAAACAAAAAGTAATGACGTCCGGGAAAGACAATCTTCACAGGGGTCTCGAACATAAGTGAATGAATTGGGACTAGTGGGTTTTCTCTTCTTTTATGGAATTGCAGCCGGGTGTGATAGTTACCACCTATGCTTTGAACACCCTACTGAGATGACTTGATATAACCTTCCAATTGCGTCTTATCATGAGTTAGGTCATTACCGTTGACGATTCACGAGTCAACTATCTTTAGGGTGTACATGACGGCTATCGGACTTCCAAAGCTCGAGGACATGTTAGGTCTTCGCCTACATCGCTCTCACTACTGCTATCGCCCTAGAGCCTAGTGCTCTCTAGCCTTCAATTGAGGAACCTCAAATGAATGCGACATATACTAAGTGCCATGGTGATTCAAGCTGCGCAGTTCTCTACGCCTATTACCAGCTATGCCGAAATACTCATCATAATAGTAACACGCATGGGTGTTGCAGAATACAATTCCTCTTCCTTCCTCCTGGCGTCAATCTCATATCTATAATCATCTCAAGCACTCCAGATCATAAACCCTTGGAGCATTTCGCAAACCCTCACGGAAGGGTCTCTACCACTTCCTCACAAATTGAAAACTATCAACCGCAGCGACCATCGCGCCACCACTCTCGGACCCGGAGATAAGATAGAAGGGAGAGAAAACAGCGTCAGAACACAACATAAAATCGCATTCTAGACACCATGGCCTAGGATAAATAAGCCCTCGCGCGCTGAACAGTAACGGTCTCATCCCTCCTCCACTGCCTGATAGACAGACTCCAGATAGTACTTGTGAGAAAGTGGAGAGAAAGACATCACTGCCTCGCATCCTCCCACCGCTTCACCACCACCTCCACGATCTGGCGTAGCCCTTCCATCTCCTCCTCGACCTGAAGCCCCAGCGAGGTCGGGTCGAAGCTGCTCCCCACGTAGACGGGGATGCGCAGCCTGCGGGCGAGGATCTTGGCGACTCGGGTGGTGTATTCCACGCTGTTGGGGGTGGAGTAGATTGTTGTTGAGAGGGGTGTGGTGGGGGATTTGAGCTAGGGGTTTGTTGGTTAGTTGCAGGTAGCTAGCGTTTGGGTGTTGTAGGTGGGCATGGGCATGGGCATATGCGGTATGGATATATGTGATGTAGAGGGCATCAAGGGCGAAGGTATAATATTCGTGCATGAGTGAGGAAAAATTCAGTGACCCCATCAATCAAGGTGTGTGTAAAAAGCATATGGGTTCAGGTTCATCCTGAGCATGGGGGACCTGTTTTGATGACGCAGATCTATCTATATTGTCCACTACACTTACATCAGGCATCGCGTAGATCAAACTCCCCATCGGCTTCACTGTCCCCGCTGAGTCGCCCGGGGTCGACGTAGCGAGAAACACCATGGCACATGTGTCCAACAAGGTCAGATGAATATGTGCTGTCGTGTGAAGAGCCTTGGGCAGTGGGAAGGAGATCTCCTGCGGGTGGAGGCGGGGTGGGATGGGCTCTGCTGCTGTCGCCATTTCCCTGAGTCCGGGAATCAAAGGCCCTGAGTGTTTACAAGATCTGCTAAGCCGATAAACCGGTTGCTTGTGAATGAGCCGAAAAGAGCTGTTTGTTTTGCTGGCCCGAAGTATAGAAAGATTGAAGATGGGCTGGAAGGCTGCCAGTGGGCGAGGTCTCGTTCCGCTTCTGGACTGGGGAATCTCATTTTCCCCGCCAAAAACAAAAAAAGAGAAAAAGAAAAAGAAAGCGGGTCTCTCCGCGGCGGGCGGCCCTCGAATTCCATCTTCCGGCTTTGGAGTCTCATCATCGCTTGTCATTTTTCTCGCACGCGAGTTTCTGCTTGGAGCTAAATTTTCTGGTTCTTGGTGTTATCGCTGCCTGGGATCATTTGTTGTTCTTTCCTCCCGGTTCGAATGTCTGGAGCGATCGTCTTATCTCAACATGTCACACGATATCACCCACTCCGTCAAATCGGAACCCCACGATGACTCGGAAGATGTGCGAAGCTGGGCCGGGGACTTCGACCCGTTGGCCGACGCCGATGAGCGGCGGGTGCTTTTTGCTGCATTGGATTCCTTCAGGTGCGTGCGGATGGTCTGTGTGGTACAGCTTCTGGAGCTTCTGGTGTCACCGTCCTATCTTATCGTTTGTGGTTGTATGTAGCCATGGTTACTGGGTTCTTGCTCTACGCTACGCTAGTCCTACAGTGAGGGGATGGTCGCCATTTCTCCAACAATCCATGCTTCGCATCACCATGATGGCTTTGAATACTTGAGAATCTGCTGACCATGGCAGACAATATCGGAGAACGGCGCATATGAATACAACGCATCGGCGGCGACAAGCATTCTACGCGCTGCCCTCGGCGCATTGGCAGATGCTCGCCGAGCCGCCCTTCTCGATTCTGGAGCACTTCAACCGGGTAGACGATGCTATCGACATGAATGCGGAGATCGCGGACGCGATTCTCGCCACGGGTCTATCGTCCTTTGGCTTGTCGCTCGACCCGAACCCGGAGGACCTCCGGGAGAATTGGCACGGAACGGCCAACACCTCCGATGTCAACAAGGCCCATTCGACTTTGAGGCAGTTCTACCGCGATTGGAGCGCCGAAGGGCGCGCCGAGAGAGAAATCTGCTATGACCCGGTCCTCCAGGACTTGCGCACCGAGTTTGGTGCGCGCACCGCTGCGGGCCAGGAAATCAGGGTGCTGGTCCCGGGAGCTGGCCTGGGTCGCCTGGTCTTTGACATCGCTCGGGCAGGCTTCTCACCCGAGGGCAACGAGATCTCCTATCATCAGCTTTTGGCCAGCAGCTGGGTCCTCAACCACACCCTCGGTCCTCAGAAGCACACGCTCTACCCCTTTGCCCTGCACTTCTCGAATCTGCTGTCGCGGGAGCAACAGCTCCAGACAGTGATGATTCCCGACCGACATCCGGGCACTGTGATGGCAGAAGCGCAGGAGAACCCAGAGGGCCCTCCTTTCGGCCAGATGAGCATGTCGGCGGCGGACTTTGTGGTGCTCTACCGCCAGCCTGATAACCGAGAGGCATTCGATGCGGTGGCGACGGTCTTCTTTATTGATACCGCCCCGAACCTGATCCGGTATATCGAAACAATTCATCACTGCCTGAAGCCGAACGGGCTCTGGATCAACGTCGGGCCGCTGCTATGGCATTTTGAGGACGGGGCCAACCGCAGCCACGAGAACAGCCACGACTCGCAGGACCAGGGGATCAGCGAGCCAGGGAATGTGGAGTTGACGGAGGCCGAAGTGTTCTGCCTCGTGGAGCGGATGGGCTTCGTGATCGAGCAGCGCCAGCCGGCACACGAACGGCCGTTGTGTGGGTACATCCAGGACCCCAACAGTATGCTTTTGCCGTTGTACCGGCCATCGCATTGGGTGGCCCGCAAGGAAAGCCACTGAAATCTTTCTCCTTCTTGAAAATAATCATTAAAGTCATTCAGTATATAGACTAGATAATATATAGGGTGGATCAAAATCGGAGTCGGAGGGTAAGTACATGTATGTTATATTGATCATACTGTACGGGAAACATATCAAGCCAGGGATCGGGTGGAGACCAGACGCTGTTCAGCCGCAGCCTTGAGCCCGACACCAAGACAAAGAAAGAAAGCGGCGATCCAATTCAATTTATCCCATCCAAAATTGCCCATCCCGGGCGAGGCTTAGCGGCATTGGGGCCAAAACAACGGATGATGGTTCCATCGCAGGCTCAGGCACTAGAAGAAATGAGCGAGGCAGAAGCATTCTTCTAGAGAATAGAAAATCATGGTAGACCGATACTGTACTGTACTGTACTGTACTGTACTGCACTGGGTCAATCAAACCAATTGAGGTTGCGGCCTCAGGCGTGGTAAGATACTGTACTGCTGTAATGAATGGTATGGAACCTAGTGTTGAATGGACCAGACTTTCGATACCTTGTCTGGGAATTCAATCATATCAAAAGCATGAACCTGAAAGCATTATGGTTCTATGGTTCTTTCTTTCTTTCTTTTCTGTTCAATAGGGTGAAGTGCTCTGTACTCTGTACTGTACCCTGTTTAATTCACCAGGCCGGTAGTCGGAAGCCGATCATTCCAGAGAGAATTCCAGGGCGCATTTCACCTGCTAGCAATCTGACAGACAGTCAGTCAGTCTATCGATGACAAACCGGCTTCGGCTCCAGCTCCAGCTGCTGTGCTGTCTGTCTGACACTTCTTTTTCTGTTCTCTTCCTCTTGACCCAAATTATCAACCATCAACATAATTAGAACCCATTCCGCCGACTCAGCCCTGTTATTTAGTGGATGTTGAAATTGTGGTTCGAGTTGTTGTTGTCGTTGTTTGTTGTCCCCGCAATCTGATCCTCCCCACTCTCTCTCTCTCTCTCTCTCTCTCTCTCTCTCTCTCTCTCTCTCCCTTCCTTTGATTATCCATCCCATCCTCACTCAATCCCTCACTCTATCGCGGGCACTGCCTCTTCCTTCTCCCTCGCCATTTTTGGTCCCGCTCGTCTTACATCCTTTCCTTTCTTTCCCCATCTCTCTCTCTCTCTCCCCCTCTCTCTTCTACCATTTTCTTCTCCATCTCCGTACTATTTTCTGTTGTCATTTTCTACTACAGCACCGCCCCATTCTCCAACTATCCACTTTTTCTTCTCTTCTCTCTTCTCCTCTTTTCTTGTGCTGCCGCTGCTGTTCCTCCCTCGCGTCCGCCTCTTTTCTTCCCCTCCCCGCCTCGTATCCCCTCCTTCCTCTTCCTCCCTCTCTTTGTTCGTCCCCATCCGTTGCTTTTAACGGTTGTGCACAATCAAGGACCTGATGAGCTCACGCTTAAACTTCAAATCGTTCACCTTTGGGACGAAGCGCAACAAGAACAACTCGACTCCGCAACCTCTTCCCGTGTCGACACTATCCAGCCAGGGAATCAGCACTGCGCCGTCGACCAGCACTCTCGTCGCTCCTCCCTCTTCCACCTCGCCCAGCTCCCCACCCTCCGGTCACAGTTCCTCTACCACGAGCTTACCCATGAACAATCAAAATCCTTTGGGCCGCCCCCCGAGTTATACCTACAACACGGTGGGCCGGCCCACCAGCCCGCTGCCGCCTGGCCCTCACCACCCACCCTCCATCAATACCAGCCTGCAGTATTCGCAATCTCCGATGGGAGCGCCCCCCGGGTATGGACTACAGCAGCCCATAGCCCCGGGTATGACCCCTGGTCTTCATCAACCCCAATACTTGCGCAACCCCGCCGTCGAAGTCGAAGGCGCTGGCCGCAGCAAGGCCCAGCTGATCGTCGGTATCGACTTTGGGACAACCTTCTCTGGAGTCGCTTTCGCCTTTGCGACCAACAACGAAGCTCGGGAAGACATTATCACAGAGTGGCCTGGGGCAGGCACTCACACCAAACAGAAGGTGGGTACAAACAATCTCCCCGCACCTCATATGCAGGCTCCCCTAGATTGCTCACTCGATTCACGGTATCCCCCAGATCCCAACGGTGCTGTACTACGACCAATACCAGAAGGTGGTAGGATGGGGTCCGGATATTGCAGATGCGCTGGCCCCGACTGGTTACCCCAAGCAAGGGGTCCAGAAGGTCGAATGGTTCAAGCTCCAGCTCATGCTCTCCGGCAACACCTACATCGACCCCATCAACCTGCCGCCCTTGCCGCCGGGCAAGTCCGAAATCGATGTCGCCGCCGACTACCTTTTCAAGTTGCGACAGGCAATGCGGGCCCAGCTTCAGAAGACCCTCGGCGAAGTGTTTACGCGAGAAGAACGGAACATCCGATACTACCTTACCGTTCCGGCCATCTGGAACGATGCAGGGAAGGCAGCGACCCGGGCGGCAGCTCTTCAAGCTGGGTTTCTACGCGACGAGAACGACAACCGCCTCACCCTGATCTCGGAGCCGGAAGCAGCTGCGCTCTTCTGTGCTAAAACGGGCTTGCTGAACCTAAAAGTGGGCGACGCCATTCTGATCGTAGACTGCGGTGGTGGTACGGTCGATCTGATCGCGTATGAAGTCGAAGAAGAGTCACCCTTCAGTGTCGCAGAATGCACGGGTGGCTCGGGTGATTCATGCGGTTCCACTGCTCTGAATCGGAATTTCAGCAACATCCTTAGGGCCAAGATCCGCAAGATGAAGCTGCCCGATGGCTCACGCACCGCCGGCAAGGTCTATGCCAAGTGTATCATGGACTTCGAGAATCGTATCAAAGCGGACTTCCGCAACAACGGCCAAAAATGGGCGGTAGACGTGGGAATTGAAGCCGACTTCCCCGATGCGGGCATTGAGGAAGGATACATGACGTTCACGAATGAAGAGATCCTGCAGTGTTTTGAGCCGGTGGTTAACCGCATCCTCGAGTTGGTGCGCAATCAAATTATCGCGATTCAAGCGCAGAACCGATCGCTCCAGGTATGCCGACGGATGTTTAATGTGCAGTGTCCCATGACTGACCTTGACCCAGAACGTCCTCGTGGTGGGTGGATTCGGTGCTTCGGAGTACCTCTTCCAGCAAATCAAGTTGCACGTACCGCCACAATATCAGACCAAAGTTGTTCGACCTATGGATTCGGTTGCAGCGATTGTGAAGGGTGCTGTGACGGCCGGAATCACTGAGCGGGTGGTCACCCACCGTGTCGCTCGGCGGCACTATCTGATGGCAACGCTACAGCCATTCAAAGAAGGATATCACCCCGAACAGTACCGAGTTCCCAGTCTGGACGGCCGCGATCGCTGCAAATACACGCGGCAGATCTTCATGCAGAAGGGCGAGCGAGTGAAGATCGGCGAGCCGGTCAAGGTCAGCTTTTTTCGGCAGGTTGCCCCCGGCGCCACCCTCATGTACGAGGATATTTTGTATGCCTGTGACGAGGATGTGTGTCCGGAGTACACGAAGGACCCACGTAAGCTGCTCTTTCTATAGAAAACTGTCCATTCAGCACTGACAAAAATCCACCGCAGGCATCAAGGAAGTTGTCACCCTCACATCGGACCTGTCCCGCAAGAACCTGGAAACAGACTTCGAGCGCATGGACACACCCCAGGGAACCTTTTACCGCGTTTACTTCGACATTTACTTGACCCTCGATGGTAGCGAGTTCAGCGCGGAGCTAGTGTGCCAGGGTGAAGTAATGGGACGCTGCAGGGCCAAGTTCCGCTAGTTCCAAATACACCTCGAGAAGAAAGGGGGGAAGGGAGAGGCTACAGATATGATGATACCCGGTAGAAGAAAGAAAGAACTCGGACCCAAGGTTTTCCCAAACATATGCGATATATAAATCTCATGACACACGCAATCACGCTGCACTGGCACTGGGATGGCGTTTAATATTCTTTTTTCTTCTTGTTTTCCATTTGGCCCACTGACACTTCTCTTCCCTGACAATCATCGACAGATTCGCACCAGGGAACCACCCACCAACTCTGGGATATACTTTTGGAATGATTGTGCTATGCTGCTTTATATCTCTTGATACCTTTTGATCTACAAATGCTCTGATGCAATGTGATTTGTGATTTGGTCACCATAGCCGAAATACTGGATTATGACTAGTTTGAGTCCTTGTTGCCGAAATAGGGTCTCACCTTGGTTTCCGGGCCCCAGTGGCCCGCTGAGCCTTTCTGTTAAGTTGGCACTAGCAGGATGCAGAGGATTTCCTGATCTTGGAAGCCATGTTAGTGCAAGCATGTCCTGGTATATTCTCAACATCCTCGATCTCTCCTAGCCTAAGACAACCCCAGCCTAGGTTATACATACAGCACACGATTTTCAACAGCTCCCTACCTCTCGATCGGGTTACCTTCGTCACATAGTCAATCGAATAGTCAAGGACAAGCTGACCAAGCAGCCAACCACCAACGCCCTCAAATATTGAAATGGAAAGACGGAGGCTATTGCCAGACCCACTTCTTTACCCCGTAGAGTACAATCAGTCTACTTACCAGGCCCAAAAAACTGTACTTGGGTAGTGGATGTATGTGCAAAGGGGAGAAAGAGAAAGAACAAAAGAAAGAAAAGAAAGTTATCGAGGTAATAGGTGTGTGAAAAGCAAGCAAAAAGAAAGAAAGAAAAAAAAAAGATCGCCGAACGTCCCACTCCATACATCTTCTCTACCTTCTATACTTGTGTATCAAAGTCAAGGTAGAAACTCACCAAAAAAAAAGAAAGACAAAAGAAACCCCCCCCCCCCCCCCAAAGAGGGAAAGAAAAGAAGAAAGAAAAGGATAAAAGTGATTAGAAACCTAGAGAAAGAGCATTTCCCCCCCCCTCAAAGCCCCCTCCTCTCCTACGCCCCGGACCTATCTCCGTCTAGATATACCACCCTTTTCTCCGTAACAAGAGAGACGACACACACCAAGAAGTGACAACGTTTGCGCAGGGCTTGGGTGGAACGTGATTCAATAAGGCCGTACGGTAGGTAGGTTGGTAGCCTACTTGCCTACTTGTCAAGTGATGGTTACGTACTATAGTAGTTGTTGATAAATATATACCCTATGGAAAAGTCAAGGTATACCTACAGTAGGTGTACATGCTCCAGAAACCAACTCAACTATGATCGGCCAACGGCCCTCCCCCACCCCGTCCCCCCTCTTTCGCCGCCCTTCTCTCTCCCCACCGTCATCAACCATGACGACAATCCATGCATGACATAGAAGAGAATTCCACCACACAATGAAAAGCACAAAAAAACAAAAGATTCGATCACGCGCCACATCTAGATAAGGGTGATCGGCCTGGGCGTCGAAAAAGTGGGGTTAGAAGGAGGGGTGGAGGGAAGAAGGGGGGGGGAGAGAGAGAAAAGGGAAAACAAGCTGCTGCATGGCTTAAAAAGGAACTAATGCGTGGCGTTGGTTATCTTTATTTTCTATCTCTTTGTGGGTTCTCAAATTTGTTTGCCATATATTAGTTTGTATTTATCTATCGCATTGTTGTCTCGATAACCGAGATACTGACGTTATGTACTAACTCTGGCCTTGATTCTCTCCATTTGCCACGAGGGCTATTTTCTTTTATACAATATACGAGAATAGCGAACGAAACCGGTTCGGACTGCATTTACATATCCTTTCTGTTTTACCCTGATTCTGCCGTTCCGAATGATCCGAGGCACAAGAGAAGCATTCGTTGAGGTTGATAGAGTATGAACACGGAATCGATCTTGAGTGGTTCTTTCTGCGGGCTTTTTCGGATGCGAGATGGCGGTGCGCATCAGATCTTATTGGAGATGCATGTTTGCTTGAGAACCTATCAGATTCGCCTCGGATGGGGGTTCTCCGAGGTCAATCTATTGGGAACCGGGGAGCCTTGACGCCTGATCTGACGTGGTCTCTATACCGGTATTCCTTAGATGTAGAAGTTGTATCAACATACACAATCAGGAATTGGGCTTGGGTCGTGAAGCTGCCCTCGGAAAAATTGTCTGCTTGCACCACAGGGTATGTATGCCACGGTAGACTGTGGCTCGACCATGTCGATCATGAGTGTTCGACAGACGGGGATCCGCTGAATGATAAGAGGTTGACCTTGTATCAGTCTATCGTCGTTCCATTAGAGCCCAACATCCGAGGGAGATGCTGAACACAGACTCGTAGCCGAGCCGGCTCTCCTGGTATCTGCCCTCACCTCGCTAGCAAGAATGTTCGTACACTTTGTTGAAGGATGACTGAGAGTTGCATTCCACGCATGACTTCTCGACGCAGTGGCGACAGTCTCAGAGGACGCTGGAGAAACAAGCCCAATGCAAATTCTCCGTCATGGGCAAGGACAGAGAAGGACAAGCTTGAGGGAACAAGGTTAGCGAGTAAGTCTGCAGGGCTCCAACAACCGTACGGATTCAAGCCTGAACTATCACCCCACGCCTACAGTAGGACCTTCCATTTGCGGTAAATACAACCGCATGATGTCTCGCTCTTGCCCGGGGCTTCCAGCTCGGACGACATAGGGTCCCTTGAGTTGAAGCCAAACGAACTCAATTACCGTGTCTGCTCGACTGCAAGCAAGAGGAGGCGTACATCATCACTTCAGATGTAGCCATACTCGTCAGGATTCGGCTCCTCCGGGTGTCCACGAGACCATGCCTCGTTATGGCTCCCTGTCCTTTACGGTCAAGGAAAGGCTTTTCATGCATGACTGTCATATAAACTCTCGGAATAACTGTCAATCATTGCCGACTGCCGTCATATGTGTCTCAACCCAAGCACATGTATGATCCAAATCCACTTTGACCAAATCAACACGGATACTGGGCCACAACCCGCAATGTCACGAGCTAGGGCCACATTTTCAAGAGCGGCTTGCGTAGGTCGACAAGCTGACAGGCAGGTCTAAGCCAGCCTCCCTTTCCCGGAAGATTTCCGATATCCCAGTCTTGCTCATGATTGTGGCTCGACCAGAACAGAATCTCAAGCTTGCGGAGACAGTATCCTTATCCGCGAGACCAATCGGTCATGCTGGAAATCAACGGTTAATGACACTGGCATCATCGAGGCGTTCCTGTTCAATGATCCTGGTTATTGAAACGACACGCTCGCGACAGCACCGTCTGCGCCATGTTGGACACCTCGCTGATCCCGGCACGATGCCTCCGACTCTTGTTATAGGTCTCGATGCAGAAGAGGTAATGCTGCCGTTGCTAACTTGGTCATCACACCGTGGGCTGAGTGCATTCGATGGGGTTATAAAAAGCTCTGCTAATTCAATGACAGGTCGATAATATGCAGCTCCTCGAGGGTTAGCAAAGTGTCAGATCCACTCAACCCCAGATCGAGCATCGTGCATGATGGCAGGAAGCTACGAAAGAGCTCCAATCTCAAAGACCCAAGCTGCCTTCACAGCGCCACTATTCGCGAACTGGCCCCGTTGTCGGTGGGCCCGGGTTGTATTCGGCTGAATTGAGCATTCGAACCAATGAGGATGGGATTATCTCGGCCGTACCAAGCGTGCGATAGTAGGTAGATGTGGTAATCCCAGCTAGGGGGACGTTTGGTGGTTAGAAGGAGAAAGGCCGAGAGCACATCGTGAAAAAACAGTCTGGAGTGCGCAGGATCACTTGATGACCTATCACCTGCAAAGCCCTCCATACCGTGGTCATGTCACATGCTGTCAGACTTCAGAACCAGGAAGACAGAAATCGTACACTGAAGAAAAGGAAGTGAGAGCCACAGCCAAGCTCGTTCATCGCCGGTTACGACCTCCATGGGGCTCCAAGCCTCCAAACCTCTGACCTTCTCCGCTTCTGTAGCGTTAATCTACCTCGCATCGGAGGGTGTCTGCAGCTATCAATTTTAGGATAAGAGCACAGGGGCGAGATTCAGCCATGGATGTGCATCCTTGCTCTCCCTACTATGATGTGCGGCGACATTAAGTCCAGCCCGTGGCTAGGATTGGCCATTGTACCTCTGCTGGTTTTAGACGCTGGGTCAACAACCAGTCCTGACACAAGTACGAACGAACTTCTTTGCGCGCCCATCCTTTGTCCCGCGCGAGGGAGTAGTAGTTACCCATTCCGGCACTATCTACTATCACCACTATGCGAAAAATCGTGGAGAATCATTGCCTTGTACTGACTTAAGCCAGCCGTCCGTGCACTAGGATCCCATCCTCCTAGGACCATTTGTGGCCCAGTCGAGTCCCACAGACATCGGATCGCAGCTTCCTTTGGGGCCTCGAATGCTCTATCTCTGAATCGGTCTGTAAGTGTGGAGTAAGAAGAGGAGACTACTTGGTCTGGCGCAAGACTGGATTAAAGAGGGCGAGGTCAACACTATGGAGTGGTGCCGTTTGGCCCGCTAGGCTCGCAATCCTGGCCCACCCTTTGATTATCATAGATGAAGTGTAATGTCTTTTTCTCGCACCGCGTGCCAGCTTATCAGCTCGGAAGATAATGTCCTATCCACCTAGACTTTGGGATGCCTGGCCAGGCCTTCAAGAGGCGATCGCGGTGATGCTGGAAAAGGGCCGATCCATGGTGATGAACCAATTGGGAGAGGTAGAACTCCACTAGAAGCACTAAAAACTCCCTGGTCCGAAGTCTGCCATGGACAGTCTGACACGAAAGGCAACAAGTGCGATACCATAGGCGTCCTACCAGCCGTTGGTTTATCTCGGAGGATTTGACATCGTCGGTGGCGGGTGAAGACCAGAGGCAAGTGCTGTAAGCCTGGGAAGTGAGAGACACGAAACTGCTCACTAGCCGGGAGTCGATGATGAGAGCATCTAAGGTTTGCCGAAAGGGTTTGAGAGGCAACTAAAAAAGAAAACAAGAAAGGAAAATTCGAGGTAAAATGAATTCAGAGCCCAAGAAAAATTTTTTCTTTAAAAAAAAAGCAATGAAAAAGACCAAAAATGGGCAAGAAAGGAAAGGCAGCGAGGAAATTAGGTGACGAGCGGAATCAGGGAATAGGCAAAACAATGAAGAGGGAAAAAAGCGCATTCCTCCTTGAGACACCACCATCGGCAGCATCCTGAAAGGAGCAAACGTACCGGTTCGCTCGAATAATTAATTCCTTGCTGACCTGCGGCAAGCGCGCTTTGCGCGACCTGAAGCGGTTGCAGCGCAAGACCCCAGATGGGAAGAGAGTGGAGAGCTTGTCTTAGACGGTCCCGAAATCTGGGCTCATGCTGGAGAGGTGGATCGCCCGCTGAAATCTGGTAGCCTTCTTTCTTTCATTGTTCAGGTGGGCAACATGTTGTGGTTGCTGCTGCTGCTGCTCCTGGTGGTGTTGCTGCGGCCACTTTTATCGCTCAATGACTAGCATGTTACTCTTCTGCAATGTATGCAATGTATGTATATGCACATCGCATCCAATCTCGCTAGTCGGTTCATGGTGTAGGGTCTGCATCCCGTGGGGAACGCAGTAAAGGACTGGCTGTGACGGCTAGAGGGACTGCAAGGACACCTCATAGTACGTCAGAGTCGATTACATACTTTCTCTGAACGACTTAGCCTCGAGATAGTGTCACTGCCGCTCCGAACCCGTCTGACCAGTCGCAGCGTCCGAAATGGCCAGCAGGGCCGGCACGTCAATGAAGGCTGATGGAGACCTCCTAGGTGCCTTCAATCGGTCTCCAGCATGGCAGGCAGACCCCGTAGAATTTCATAGCCGCCTAATTGATGACCGTCGTCCTCTTACGTTGGAGCTGATGACCAGCCGATGCCGAGCTGATGCCGGCTCACGCAGGATCCCACGCGCTTTTTCTCGGCCCATGCCCACTCTATCGCACAGGGGATGGAAAATGTAGGATAATTTCTCATCAATCCGGTCTGGAGACATGCCTGCCCGGCTTTCATGCTAAAGTGCGCCATTTCTTTCTCATGCTCCTTCTGTCGTCGCGAACCCGATTTCTTCTCTCCTGCGTCCGCTCCGGGGAATAAAAGACGAATACCGCTGGGGCGGAACCGCAGGAACCTGTTAGACAGGGGAATCAATGTGTTCTGAACTCGGATCGGGTTCAGCTCACGAGGTCTTTCCAATCGAGGCGCACAGACAAAAATACGCGTGGGCTCCGCCTGACGATTTTCCTGGGAAGGCGCAGAGGTACCGTCACAGCCATGACTATTCTTTTCACCATCCCCATGGTATGTGAGTAAGCGCATTAAGTTCGTGCCACACTCGCTCGGCTCGAGCGAGTAGATAGGTAATGCTACCGTCGCAAGTATACTGGAGGCTTAGTACATGCTCCGGCTGCGGATCTAGAGCGGAGACGGACCTGCGCATCGTTGGGTCTACTAAGCCACTTAGAGTTCGCCTCTCGATGGGTCCTCCTCCCCGCGTTCACCAGAAGGCCCCAGTCGACTTGGATTTTGACAAAATGCTGGATAATTTGGTTGGATCATGTGGATGCTGTCAGGTCTTTTTCTTTTTTCGGGGCGGCGAATTGCGGCTTTTGCGGGGAAAGACAGAACGTATCAGAAACCGACCCAATGTATTGAATCCGGAATGTAGAAATCCCCTTGTTGATATCGTCTGACCTAATGATGATCCCGGACACTATAACCTGCCGTCACGAATATAATTGGGGTCATTACCCTCACCGGGGGAAGGGGTTTCGCCATCGTTAGTGCGGCCCCGGTCTGGTTTGCATTGCGAAGGCTTTGATATATAAGAGTGGTCAAAGATTCTTCGCAAACCGGCCTCTATCCTCAACCATCTCCCTTTTTGTGTCAGAGCTTATCTTACACTTTTCCGTACAAAGTACTCTCAGCGGGCAATGAATACCTCTATATGCGTCGGAGTCGCGTTTGCGTTTCTTTTCCTTATCATTTCGAAGACCCGAAAGACCCTCTTGTCAAGATGGGTCTCCACACCAAACAATGAGGTGAACTGCAGTGACCTCAAGCCATACCCGGCTCAACCCATCAAAGGTCGAGAGAGGTACCGAGTGATGATGGACGTCCGGAGGTTAGACGTGGCAAACTGGCTCACTGTCGACAACAACTACATGGATGAGCATGTTGTTCGGGGTCAATTATTGGAGAAGGAAAAGAGTAAAGTGCTGCAATGCCTTCCAGAGTCATACGACGCGTGCATGGAAGCATTGGAGGAGGTGGTCGACTTCCTTTGTCAACGGTTCTCGACCGTGTTCGAACGAAAGAAGTCCGGTAACGAGTGGACCATCCATAACAAGATGACGGGTGAGACGTTTGTCGTTGGTGGAGAGAATAAGGAAATCGATCCGCTCGAGGTTGCCGTGAGGTTGACGATGGAGGATCTGAGCATCCTGATGAAGAACGAAGACGACGAATACTACCTGTTAGTATACACTATCGCGACTCATTATCGTTTACTCGGACAGTGACTGATGATTTCGGACAGAGCGGCCAGCGCAAGTCTATTCCCAGTGGGATGGACGGTGCAGGAACGTATCGGGTGGACGATTTCTAAACTTCACAATCCTGTGCCTTTGTGGCACCAGCAAGTCGCTAACTCTGTCAGCAAGTGAGTGGCCTCCTTCATAGCTCAGCCGCAATGAGTGAGGAAAGAATTGCGGTAACGGATTTCTTCAATTCTAGATTTCTTGCTCGTCTGACTCCAGAGTCCCCGATGGAAAGATCTAATTACTTCGTCGAAGTAAAAAGACCCGACGAAGAACTGTTCGATATTCTCTACCGCCCGACTTCGTTGTCCGAAGACAATCCAGATCCATCCCCGCAGGATATTGTGATTCGACGTGAGCGTCAGACATTCCGTCGATTACCTCGTACGGGAACGATTGTGTTTGGTGTCAAGACTTTTTTGACAACATTGGAGGAACTGCCAATGCAAGAGCTGCAAAATCTCGCGAAGGAGATCAAGAGTTGGCCCGAGTATGTGGGAGAATACAAGGGTCGGGAAATTTGGGGACCAAAAGCACTCGAGTTCTGCGAAAAGAAAACTCGGATGATGGAAAAGCAGGAGGTCTAATGAGAGGAAGGAAGAAAAAGAAGGAACGGAATGAAGGCAGGCGCGGAAACAGCATTGGTGGTATTTTGCCTCTCACGCTTCACGCTTCACGCTTCGTATCCCTTCGTTGCATTTGGGCCAGCAAATCGATGGAGAGGGCGGCTGTCTGATTATCATTTGCAAAAGTCACTGTCCTTAGCATTGCATCTGTACTTTTGAGCCTGTTTTGTTTTGTTTTGTCTTGATATCCGTTCTTGGGCTGGTTGTCTGTCTATCTGTCTGTCTATCTGGTTGGTTGGCTGGTGGTTATTTGTTCTGTTTTTGGCGGTTCTACTCATTGGCATGGTAGAGATTGGGTGATTTGTATGATTGATGACGGTTATAACACTGAACCATAATGAGGATGACGTTTTTCATGGACAAAATTGACCTTGGATAATGTTTTTGAGCAACAGGTTGCATTAACGTAAAACCATAATCATCGAATTAGGATTCAAAAAGGTTTACAGACGTTAGCGACGTGGGGATATGATTGAGATGAAACGAAGCCAGTATAGAGAAGCCGATGGATGTACCAATGGATTGGAAGATCTATCGAGTATGCAATAATTATATAGAGAATGTTGTATGTTCAATTGACAGTTCTACAAGATGCAGGACGGGTATATTATGTAGGTGTCACATTTCTCAGATCTTAGATCGTGGCGGTTCATCCTGCTTGAGCCGTACGACACCCTGATCCTCTCCAGCATTAGCACTGACTCAAACCAAGTGGGGACTTCGAATACGTAGGACAGCCATACCTCTTGCGTGCATGTGGCGATAAGAATTCCATCTTTGGACCAGAACTTCTGAAGAACCAAGCCTCTTCCCTCGCCAGCCCACGGACTTTCCATCTCGGAGAACATCCATTCGTCTGCTCGGAATGCCCAGGGATTGTGAAAGTAGATCGAGTGGTCAAGGCTTACCATCATGCCCACTTCCTTGTGTTCTTTGGGGTCCTGACTCGTAGCCTTGCTCAAAGCGCCCTCTAAGCGACGGCGAAGCTCCACGGTCTCTTCCTCTTTTAGCTCCTTCAGCGCACGTGCAATGTCTTCATCGTCTAGATCTGACGGGTTCTTGAGAGCTTTGAGAAGCTTCTCGAGCTCGGCCGGCGAGGAAAAGCGTGGGATATCGTGAACTCTTGACACAGTGCCAATGAAATAGCTGTCGGTAATGTATGCAAGGGCGGATAGGTGGGCACGGTGTCCTCCTGCATCGGATATCTTCCCTCGTGACCGGAAAAACCGTCTGACCTTTTTGTCTTCCGGGGCCAAGTGACCTACAAATTGTTAGTCCACGACGTCAAGGGAGACCCATCACTCCGCGTTCGAATACTGACGATTTACAATCCCCGCTCTGTGTGATTCGAATGGTCCGCCGCCTGATTGTTGGAATGCCCGTTTGGCACCAGGTTCCGACTCCTCTGGTAGCGCGACGGATGGCATAGATGAGGCATGCTCAAGCTTTTTCCTACCGCCACTGTTGGCTTTGCTGAAACTCAGTGTGGTGGTGAAAATAGGTCGACCGCGCTGCCTAGCTTGCACCGTGCGGGTGGTGAAACTTCGACCGTCGCGGACTCGCTCGACGTGGTAGACGATGGGGATTTCAGAGTCGCCAGCCAAAACGAAATAGCAATGCATGCTGTGGACGGCAAAATCATCGGGGACAGTTCGCATCGCGGCGGCAAGAGATTGGGCGATGGCGGCACCGCCGTAAATGCCTCGTGCGCCCGGAGGATGCCAAAGAGGCCGGGTGTTTGTGAATACATCCTGGTTGGATTAGGCGGAATTAGAATTAGCCCCTCAGATGAAGAAAGCAAGAGAGAAAGGAGCAAGTGTCATACTCTGCCCACGTCAACCACAGGGGTCAACTCTAAGACGTTCTCTATCGGCGCTTTCGAAGGGTCCAGTGGCGGGGCTTCGAACAAGGTCACGGATTTGGCCATAGTGGGCATACACAGTCCCTAACAAGCACAGGAAGTAGTCTTGAATGATTGCAAAGCGCTGAGATATGAAGGGCGCTCTTTTAATTTGAAGCCCAAGTCGGAAAAAGGGTCAGAGTTCAGGAGTCAAGACAACTTTTGGAGGGGAAAGTTGGAGTCTTCACTTTCCAAGTCCCGCCCTGCTGTTCCGCGCGGTCTGTCCCAATTGGGTAATTGCCGAGGTTCCATTTTTGTGGATCGGATTATGAAGTGATCTTCATGGATAGAGTCGTTCGTTAAGTCGTGGTTAATGCACATTGATCTGGTATGATGGGGTGTCAAGACGAGATTATTCAGTGTCAGCTTCGGCATGACTTGGGAAGTGCGACCGTCAACGTGTCAGATGACAGCTGTTGCACAGCGGCTCTATTATGACTATAGATGCTGGACTTGCACATGCTCCATTCTGTCAAACTTGATGCTGAAATCTGAAGTACGGTGGGTATGTCTGCCAGAGGCATGAAAGGCCGATTGTTGAAGTATGGAATTCAATGCACTTTCTGTCTACCTTGAGCGGCACTCATAGCCGATCTATTTTCAGACTCTACAAAATTAGGCACCTATCACAAACCATTTCCTACATCAGCATGGTCGCTGTGCCCAGGCTACGCTGAAAGTAGACCCAAAAGAGTGAAATGGTAGAGAAGTAGATTTAAAGACACTATGAGCCGGTGGCCCGGTGCCACAGCTATATAATCTAGATTCGCTATGTTTCAGATGGTGTTAACAAGCGACGACTTGACTGGATTGGAAACCTGGAAAAGGTACTTCAAATGATGATATACTTGACTACGACAAGAGTGAGCTTTCAAGTGCATCGACGAGACCAGAAGTGTTGCTGTTTTATACAACTGTTTTGCGCAACCGTGACCACATAAAACACATATCCAATATCCTCAGGGAATCCGGGGGCATCTCATCGGAAATAATTTCCCTCCCGAGGAGGAGGTATGAAGGTATCCCAGCCCTTGCCAGGATTAACCAGCTCGGGAGCCTTGACTTGGAATGTCTTGTGGTACATCTTGGAGCTTCGCTTCTTCTGAGAGGACTCTGGTTCTAAAAGTCGCTGTAATTGCTGGCGCTGCATCTCTTCATCAGTCAAGTGCGGGCTATGGCGATGACCGGCTCGAGATAAACCGGGGATGTCCCACGCATAGGCACATAAAGCTCCAAGGCCAGAAAGAAAAGCGAAGGTGCTGGAAAGGCCAAGGCTGACGATTTCCAGGCTGCCCATAGGGAGCAGATTTCGGCAAATGACGTTGAGCAGGACGTTCAAGAGAGCGAGGAGGTTTGAACCCAGGCAAGGTCTGAAAAAGCATTAGCTGGATGGAATGGAAGATCGTCAAGGCGCACGTACAGAAACAGAGAATAAAGTAGGAAATTGCGGTCCTGAGACTGAAAGCAGACGACTGCGAGCGACAAAGAGTATGCAATGGCGATGAGGATGAAAGCTGCGATTGTCGTGGGTGTCTTATTCGCAGGGAACTCGGCTTCGTCATCCCCGAATGCTAGAGGCAGAACTAGAAACCTTCACAAACAGACTTATCAGCACCTTGTTCTATGCGTTATTTGCGATGGACAAGGACACACCCCACAAGAAGCACTTGCGACGAAAATGCCGCGGAGAATTTCCATAGTGGACTGACGAGCTGTAGCGGTGTTTGTCGCTCCTGCGATGCTACAGAGAGTTCTTGAAGTTGAGGGGTAGACATCGCAGGTGATCCCCAGCCTACAGCTTCTGTGAGGGTCAAGGCAGCATCGACAGAAGCTGTCATCGGTGTGGTCTTGGGTGTAACTTGAACCAAAGTGAGCGCGAGGAGCAATACGTAAGGGAGGCGATGTTTGATCTAAAAACCGGCGGTCAACGAAGTAACCACGACGATACGGCGCGGAAAGTGCGATGTACGATGCAGATACCGTAGTAGAAGACGATGGCTGTGCAGCTGATGGACGGATTCGAGGCGCATGGCAGCAGGGGTAAGAAACGCAACCGGTGCCAGTAAGAAAATTAAGATGGCAATTATAGAACGTGGTCACAGGGGTCGTGCATCACAATCTCTGGCATTCATTTGATCAAAACCTTGACGGCCGCGACTGATAGATTTCAGCGGGCGAATGGCGTGGAGTCAATGGCTGCATACTAGTTTAGTGCTGCTGCTATAGCTTCATCTGTTTTGCGGTTGCTCAGGAGTATTCAATGTCGATCAGTCTTGTATAGCTCGCAACCCACGTGTGATGCAGGCTGCCATTTTCCATATGTGCGAGGGCTTACTCCGTTTTCTTTCCCCCCCTCTCCCTGTGTATTACTAGATCGTTATCTTATGCATGTCTGAGGTCAAATCCCTCACAAGACACCCAGGATGAGTAGTTTGAGAACGGGAGGAATTGAAGTGGTGTGGGGGGAGGGGGTTGGAAATCGACCGAAGGATTTTGCTCTGGCCCGAGCACTTTATCAGCAACAGTCGACAACAGCCTGTCGATTTATGTGGCCCCACTAGCTTGCAGAACCTACCTTGATTCTGGAGGTCTGAATAGGAGACCAATCTGTTTTTTTGATGGCTTATAGTTAACTATATGGTCCATACTTGTATTTCCAGGCCCCCGAGATCGCTTCTCCTCTTCCTCAGCTGTATGGATTTCGGGTTCTGTGTTGATCAGGCGTTTCATGATATGAGTAGTCTCCAGGAAGTCTGCAATGATACTAGTTGACATTGAGATTCTCTCGTTGTCTTGGCGGGCTTCGTATTGTCGGCGGCTTTGTACGTTAAATCCGGCTGAATTCCGTTGACTTGGAGTATCACAACAAGCCCATACAAGCTGAAGCAAGCCGGATTTGTCGACTGTCCAGTCTCTAGTCGCTACAGCAATTCTTAAATCACGAAACCCCGAAAAATCCGCAGAATTACTGCAGCATATATCGTCATCGAATACTTATAGTCAAGCCTTGGGACACCAGAGGCGAAATCATCATGGCAAGTCGAGAAGTCATATCAGACTATGTAATTCTAATGTTTTTGAAACTGTGGTTAGTGGAAGCCATTCAGCTCAATACTGCCACTTTTGTCAAATTCGGCGGAAATGCAGCGCTGATGCTGAGAACCGTTTCTCCTACGCTTTTGAACCCGCCCATACCATCACAAATAGGTACTCGATGTCTCGACCGGGAGCCACTCCCATCAATGGTGATGAATGGTATACCTCTCGAATAATATCCAAATATTTCTCCGTAGTTAGCTTTCAAACAACATATAGTTCTTTCTCGGAGGAACTTGGATTGCCTATGGCACATGTGAGGCCGGAAAAGTTTCAAGAATTGCTATGCTGGATGAAGCCTGGGGTTGTCGGCCGCGGATTAGCGAATGAGGCAATATCTCCTAGAACCTGAGCAACATGACCACTAGCTGGTGTAATTCGATTCCTCGAATCAGTCGCATTGCTTTCCGGGTGCATATACAAATTCGCGCCTCTGTCAGTGCCAGACATTGCCTCTACCTGAGAGTACAATTGACTGTAAGACATCCTTCATGGCGTTGTAGAGATCGGCAAAAGGATACACGAGTTCTTCTTTCGCAATATGGCAGCATTCTCACTGGTTTTTCATTGCCATATTTCGCGTTCTTCCGTCGGATGCTCTGACTAAGAAGCTAACGGAGCCTTAGGTATGTGTCAACTTTGAAGGTGATGCAGGGTAGCAGGTAATGCGACAGACCGGAGCGGAGGCCGCAGGCGCCGAATCTTGTATAAGATGTATCGACTCTTCCAGGGGGCATTGTTCAGTCGTAGGCGTCGCTCGGCGGGAGTACGAGAACTGTAAACTGAATCAAATCATGGAATAGTCTATGAGTAGCTCTGAAATGATGTGAGTGACAGCTTGTCTCCCGAAAGTACGGATCGGGCTTCAAATTTAGATTACTGTACCCATGGTTGATTGAGCTACGTCGTCAGCATCATTGTAAGATAGGCCCGCATTACATCAGTTCCGCATCGCATCCGTGAAGAAGCTCTCAGGAATAGAGACACAATCGAGATGTTTGAACACCTTGTGAGCGACAGGGTGTAGAAACCCAAATTTAGCATGATAGATGAGATCCGCCTGGATATCTCGGTCGGCTTCCCGTTGACCGAAGGGGATTCATGCGCCAATCCGGGACCTCGTCAGGCTGGGCGGAGTTCCAAGGGCTCAGGTTCTTTTACGGTCAGAGAGGATCTGAGGTCAATTGAATATTGCTAGTCCTCTTAACAATATGCGTGTCAATTTAAGGATAGATAGGGAAGAATGAGAGAAAAGGCCATCACTACCTAGGTAACCATGGAGGATGTCATTGTGTGTGTCTCTCTTCATCGAACAAGTATGGCGGGTAACTAACGGGAGAACGGGGACTGGAATGCCTCAGGCTTGGAGGAGGACTTCTCAAGATCTAACAGTAACAACAGTATCAACAATATTGATATTACTTGGTAGAAGAGCCACCAGCCACTTGTCCGAGGAATTCCCAAGACTCAACAGTAGACGTGTAATTGGGAGATTGGGGGTGATTCAGTCAGCCCTATTACCCTACCAATGCTATCATTAGCATTACTCAATTCCTTATACTAACTATGACGACGTTTTTCTTTTTTTCCCTTCAATAACTTTTGCCATCATCATTGCCATGTGTTGACCGGGAGATCGGATTTAAAGCGGTTCCAAGGCGCGGTGCACTGGCAGCGAAAAGTTTTCGGGTTCCGCTAGCCACTAGGGCCAAAAGCAGCGAGGTTCCGGCCATCCCTTTCAAACTAGTCCTAGTCGACTCTTTCACTCCCTCCCCCGTTGCCGGCCGCCTCCCGAGTCCATTTTCTTCCTTTCCAATCTCTGCAAAGCTTCAATCGCTTCGCTCTTCTTTCCCTTTCCCCCACACTCCTCTCCTCCTTTTCCTTTTGTTTCTCTATAACATCCCATATACCCTTTCATACATAATGTCCGTCACTACCCCTAAGGCCGACGCGCCTACTGGCCTTGCCCTTTACTCCAGATTCGCCTTCGCTGGTGCTGTCTGCTGTTCCGTCACTCACGGAGCTCTCACTCCTGTCGATGTGTAAGTCGGACACCGTCTTGTCTCGCCCACGTCGCAATTGAAGAACGCGCTCAGTATTTCCGCCTGTGCGCGCGCTTGATCGACTTGCCTGTCCTACCATCCGACCATGCCCGTTGCTGACGTCCTCTCTCTTTCTCGTGCCTTGCAGCGTCAAGACCAGAATCCAGCTCGACCCGGTCACCTACAACCGTGGTATGATTGGTGGTTTCAAGCAGGTCATTGCCAACGAGGGTGCTGGCGCTCTCCTCACTGGTTTCGGTCCTACCGCTGCCGGTTACTTCCTCCAGGGTGCTTTCAAGTTCGGAGGTTACGAGTTCTTCAAGCAGCAGTGGATTAACCAGCTCGGTTACGAGACTGCCTCCAACAACCGCACCGCTATCTACCTTGCCTCTTCCGCCACCGCTGAGTTCTTCGCTGATATCGCCCTGTGCCCCCTTGAGGCCACCCGTATCCGTCTTGTCTCCCAGCCTACCTTCGCTTCCGGTCTCATGAGCGGTTTCGGTAAGATCCTCAAGAACGAGGGTATCGGTGCTTTCTACTCTGGTTTCGGTCCTATGCTCTTCAAGCAGTATGTCTTTCCGCGACTTCCCGGCCGCCCGCGCCCATAAATCAGGATATGCGCCATTGCTAACTTCCGGCAGGGTTCCTTACACTATGGCCAAGTTCGTTGTTTTCGAGAAGACTGTCGAGGCTGTCTACGGCTTCGTTGACAAGAACTCTGTCTCTGAGGGTGCTAAGACTGGTATCAACCTTGGCTCTGGTCTCATTGCTGGTTTCGCTGCTGCCATCGTCTCCCAGCCCGCCGACACTATGCTCTCCAAGATCAACAAGACCCCCGGTGAGCCTGGTGAGGGTACCGTTTCTCGTCTCATCAAGATCGGTAAGGAGCTTGGTCTCCGTGGCTCTTACGCCGGTATTGGTGCTCGTCTCTTCATGGTATGTTCACTCCTCAAAGGACGACAGATTTGGAATTTGAAGGCTAATATCCTCTCCAGGTTGGTACCATCACCGCTGGTCAGTTCGCCATCTACGGTGACATCAAGGTATGTGGATCTCTGTTCGTCAGCTGCTTCCAAAGCAGATCGCTAATTGAGTATTGTAGCGTCTCCTCGGTGCCACTGGTGGTGTTGAGATTGGCAAATAAGCGTCGAATTGTACGATTACTTGATCATGTTAGACCTTTAGTTTTGAAACAATGCATATATATTAGATTAGAGCATGATTCTGCGAGGTTGGATCCCGCCGACGCCACCAACGGCGGTTTGTACCAATCCGGCGTAGGTACTGCCGATCGCATCGGTTAGGAATAGTACACTAGTATACTTGAAGCGTTACTGTACGTTTGTCATGACATCAGGGATCGAGATGACTTGTGTAACTTACTATATGTGTGGATTAACATTTGTTCAAGAACACATCAGTATAGGAGTGGAGTGTCAAAGCACCCATAGCCCTTCAACACACTCATCTCATCCACGTCGGTATGCTTGGTTATGTATGACCACCCAGCAACTGTGTTGCTCAGAATTTCAGAGCCCTCTGTTGTCTTCTTCCAGATACAGGTCCCGATCACGCCGAGCTCCGATACGACCGGGCCCGAACCAATGCCCTGCGGCGACATGAGCACATTATACACCGCCGGCGAGTGGATGCGCTCCATCAAGATGTATGCACACCACGCGGAACGCGCAACCGAAGCCAGAAAGTCAGGTATATCCGCCCCATAGACATTGTGACCCCCACCCTCATGTGACGGTTTCAACACGTAGTTCCCCGCGACATCTGAATCAGTTGCCCAGTTTCGAGCCCGCAGACCCGCTTGGGACTCATCCAGCGGATACATGGGTACAAACGTCTTTCTGATCTTGGCCGCCTTGTTTGGTGACAGGAACCTCTCCACTGATCCGGGCTCTGTGAGGGCTTTCTGAACCTTCCTAAATGTGAGGATCTGTGCCAATAATGATGGGCATTTGATCGCTCGGGATGTCTCCAATCGCACTCGCGCCCTCTTGCCTACATGGTCGTATTCGTCGGCTTCGTAGCCTGCGCGCAGGTAGACGACGGAGATCTCGATTGGGACTTGTGACTGCAGCCACGATGGGTGAAAGAGCAGCTCTTTCGTTTTGGACAGGGATGTGGTTTCGAGTAGATCGTCGTCCCATTCGACACGGTAGGCTAGGACGGGACTGGCTTGATTCCACAGCGCATATTCGACGGGCCGCTCGTCAGCAATGTTGAAGTTCTGGGGCTGGACAAGAAGGAGGACTGCTGTTTCTGCAGCTACCTTGCTCTTTGCTTGCCCATAGAGGGCGTGCGCTTCTGCGAGGCAGGCAGCTAGTGATTGAATATTGTTATTTTCGGGCAAGGCAGCAAGACCAACAGGTGAGTTTCCGTTTGTGAGGGAATTGTATGCCCCTGTACGGGTGAAATGGCGGTGCATATCCACGGTCTTTTGTGCGTGGGATGCCCCGGCGCAGGAGAAGGTATTGAACTCTACTTGCTTCAGCTGCGGGATGGAGATTGAGCCGTCGGCTGGGTCGATAGCCAGCTTGGAGGTTCCGTCGCCTTGAAGCATGTAGTCCAAACGAAATATTCCACATGAAATATTTTGGGTGTGCCCACCTACGCGCTTGACGTCTTGGTGTATCTCCTACAAAGCCGCAGCAAGCGGGTTGACGTGAAGGATCTCCTGTATGGTTGTCTGTACCCAATGCTCATCTTCGGTCATAGCACAGTACAGCTCGTTATAGATGCTCTGCAGGTTTAGTGCTTCATCGAATTGCGCTCGAGGGAATGGCGTTGGGAACAGCGTGACTCCGATGGGACAGCAGAGGACACTGTGTGCAGATTGGCTGCGGACACGCTTGAGCAGGAAGCCATGATTTATCTGCCAATCCTGAACGCTGGAAGCCAGCCAGAGGCCTTGCTCCTCGGATAGTGGTGGAGGGTACATGTCAGGTTATTGTTCACATGGATGTACAGTAGATTTGACACCATTGATCATCTTATCTCAAACACGGATACAACATAATGAGAGAGTAGCAGTCCGCTCACCACAGAGCTGTGCACTGCCTCACTACCTCATGGCCTACCTAGTACCTAGTACTGATGGGCCTATGACTGATGCGCATGTGAACGATTGTCTTTTGGCACTTGAACTGATTAAGTGTCAATCTGATTTTATTCCTAATGTAGTTAGCGCACTGACTCCACCGTATCCGCTTCGGTGCCTGAGGATTGCCGCTCTTACTCCTCCGCCGCCGCCCCCGAATCTGTGCTGTGCCTGGCCATTGTCACATCTGCATTGATAATCATCCACTTTGATCATGCTCTAAACTCCTCCCATCGCTCGCCATGTTGACCCTGTTTCCAGGGCTCCTTCGGGCCCTTCCCTTCGTTTTTCTTCTATTCACAGTCTCCGTAACCTCTGAGCATACGTCGAACTGGGCCGTTCTCGTCTCTACCTCTCGCTTCTGGTTCAACTACCGCCACCTCGCCAATGTCCTTTCCCTCTATCGCACCGTTAAGCGGTTGGGTATTCCTGACTCGCAAATTATCCTAATGCTCCCCGACGATATGGCCTGCAACCCCCGCAACGCTTTTCCTGGAACCGTTTACAGTAACGCCGACCGCGCAGTCGATCTCTATGGCGACAACATCGAAGTCGACTATCGCGGTTACGAGGTCACCGTGGAGAATTTCATTCGTCTCCTGACCGACCGTCTCGACGAGGACGTGCCCCGCAGCAAGCGGCTTGGTTCCGATGCAGGAAGCAACGTTCTGGTATACATGACCGGCCATGGGGGCGACCAGTTCTTGAAGTTCCAGGACTCTGAGGAGATCGGGGCATGGGACCTGGCGGATGCCTTTGGTCAGATGTGGGAAAAGAAGCGTTACCATGAGCTTCTGTTCATGATCGATACTTGCCAGGCCAACACCATGTATACGCATTTCTACTCGCCCAACATCATTGCCACCGGATCGAGTGCGCTCGACCAGTCCTCGTACTCCCACCATGCGGACAGTGATGTGGGTGTAGCGGTGATTGACCGGTGGACATACTATGTGCTGGAGTTTCTCGAAACGCAGGTAACGAGTGCGAACTCGAAACAGACCCTGGGCGACCTCTTCGATTCTTACGATGAGTCCAAGATCCATTCCCAGCCGGGCGTGCGGTGGGACCTCTTCCCTGGCGGCGAGCAGGAAGGTCGCCTGCGGACGGTGGTCGACTTCTTCGGAAATGTTCAGAATGTCGAAGTTGAGAATGTCAATGGCACTGAGCCGGGCTCCCTCAAGGAGGACCTCATTGAGATAGCCCGGCTGCTTGAGAAATGGCGCACCCACGACCGGGACATGTTTGCCGGGCACAATGACTCAGTTCTGCAGGCTGGGGCAGCCGTTTCACGTCCGGAGTCAGATATACACCATCAGTTGTCCCCGCATCACACAGTCAAGATGAAGGTTGGACCCGCGAGGATGACCGAGGAGTCCACCTGGGAGAAGCGGTTCATTGGCTTGACTGTGCTTGGTGCATGTGCTGCCATCTGGCTCGGCGGCTCTGTTCTAGGCGCGAGCTCTGCTTGATTTGGGATGTCGTATGGCGTGTAAAGCGTGTCCAGTTTTCGTATATTCTATTTGTGTTCATTTTCACTATACCTAAGCTCGTTCGTTATTAATCTTTCTCTCTCTCTCTCTCTTTTTTCTGTTCCTTCTTCTCATGATCACGAAACTACTTGCTTATTAATGGTCTTGCTAACCAAGATGATTGTGATGACTGGGCGTAGTGGCGCAGAGGAACCGGCGGCAATTGCTTTTCTGACCATATTCAAGCAATGATCGCAAACGCAAATCTATCTGGAATCGGGTATGATATCGTCGATTCTAGGACGAACTCATACAAGGCAATCCTATCCTTGGTCTGATTACGGAGGAATCAATGTTCATTCGCATGTGGTACAACATCTAACTATAAGCAGGAACGAACCCCTCCGAGACAAACAGGTACATACAGTACAAGCGCGTAACACGAGAGACGGAAGTGTGTGAGAAGAATTGGAAACATTGTCAGCCCTTCCCTCGCAACACCAGCAACTGAAAGTATGCCGAAGGTCTCCAGCAAAAAGAGGAAAAGAAAAACAGGAAAGAGAGAAAGAGCACTGGGCACTGGGCACCTCCTGGCAAGGGAAAGCTGAGGGAAAGGGGAAATTCTTCAGTGGAAACCAATTGAATTGGGAGTAAAGCAATGAATCCTAAAAGAGAAAAAGAAGGCTTGGCAGAAACTCGACCTCCCGCACGTGCCAGACGCGTCGTCGGGCCCTGGAGATGCGCGACGGGAAAACCGATTATTACTTCGTTACTTCTGTTAACTTACTTTAGCCGCTCAACTGCCCTACTTTGCCCTCTCTTGACTCGATCTCAATTGTCCCCAATAAACATCTTACCCCTCTTAGACAATGGAGTCTTTGACCTTTTAGAATTTGTTCTTCCCTTAACTTGCAAGAGATTGCTCCTCCTACTTCTCTCCCTCCCATTGTTATCCCACCATCTTTCTATCTAAATCCCCCCACGGAGTTGGGGCCTGTGGAAGGGGGCCCTTTCTGTCGCTGCTGCTGGTGCTGCTGGTGCTAGTGGTCCTGCTGCTCCTCGCACTTCACTGTCTACTTTACCAGTTTGTTGAAAACTTTCCCCCGAATACTATCATTAACCCGCGCATACATACGCGCGCGCGCGTGTGTGGAGGTGATTCTCGATAAAAACTTACCAACCTAAAAGAAAAGACCGGCCCAACGGACCTTACCTTCCACGTTCGAGTCGAGGAGAGAAGTAGTGCGGCGGGGGTGTGTCTTTTCGCGCCTTGCTTAGTTTTCACCCGCCGCCATGTATCTCCCTCGTCAACTTATCTCCCATCTATACCTACAATTACTCCGCTCACATCACCCATTGTCCCCACCGGTGCTCATCCTCGTCGCCCTTGAACCCGATGCGCTCTGTGCCTGTCGAATCCTGACCGCCCTACTCAAGCGCGACTATATCCCCCACAAGATCCAACCCGTGGCCGGCTATGGTGATCTCTCGCGCGCCGGCGAGGAGCTGGTCAAACCCATGCGGACGACGAATGGCGGTAGCGGGGGTGTTGTCATCTGTCTCGGGGTGGGTGGCTTGGTTGACCTGACTGAGATCTTGTGCTTGAGTGGCCCGGACGAGGAAGACGAAAACAATAACGAGGATGACGAGGGACGAGGGGCACAGGATATGGGAGGGGTGGAGGTTTGGGTGTTCGACGCACGACGGCCCTGGAACCTATCCAATGTGTTCGGGGGCGAGGCTATCACTGATGCTGGTGGCATAGCAGACACTGGTACCGGCAATGAGAGACGGAAACTGCGCGGGGTGGACAGAGGGTGCATCACACCCGGGTACGCATCGGGCAATGGGGGCATTGTGGTCTACGACGACGGAGATATTGAGGAGGAGCTCGGTAAGGAGCGAGAGGCGTATTGTGAATTGATGGCGATGCCGGAGGTGGATGAGGAAGCAGATGATTTTGACGACATTGACGCCGATGGATCGGAGAGCGACGGTCAAGCCGATCATCCTTCTAGCTCGGATTCCAAGAAGCGGAAGTCGTGGTCGCGCCAGGATGATGAGGACGAATCCGACGAGGACGATGGTCCGCCTCGTCAGCGTAGGAGGAGTGATTCGGTATGTTTTGTTTGTCCGCGGTACTCGCGGCGGTTGTTCTTCGAGGCTAACCTGATTGCTCTCGTGCAGGGCTCGTATATCATCTCATCTCCAAGTCGTCCCCGAAGGATGGGGCACGATTCCTCTAACTCCTCTCGCTCCGTTACGCCGACGTCGGACTCGCCATCCCCCATACATCCCAAACCGCCTTCTGAACGGTCCTTAAGGCGTCGGTTGCTTCGAATGCGAAGGAAATATGAAGGCCTCTTGCAGAGTTACTATAACTCCGGCACGTCGTACTCGGAGCCGATATCGTCCCTTGTATATTCACTTGCGTCCGAGCTTGGTCGAGAAGATAATGATCTACTGTGGCTGGCCATTGTAGGTGTGTCGAGCTTGGAACTTAGTGGCCGAACGATGTCCGGCGTGGGCGTTTCTAACGCGCTGGAGTATGGTGGCTCGGCTGGTTGGGGCGGAGAACGAGGCGAACGAATACGGCAGATCATGAGAGATGAAGTCCACCGATTAAACCCTCCAGATCCCTACGAGCGCGACATCAGAGGCGAAATCAACGGTGTCATCCCGACCACTGCTCGGTCACCAACCGACAAGTCAATCCGACTCTCTCCCGAGCCTCGGTTCCTTCTCATTCGACACTGGTCGCTCTACGACAGTATGCTTCATAGCCCCTACCTGGCATCAAGATTACATGTCTGGACGGAACATGGTAAGAAGCGATTACACAAACTGCTCGCGAAAATGGGCATCAGTCTTAATCAAAGTCACCAAAACTATACTCACATGGATATGGAACTTAAGCGAGTATTACGGCAGCGTCTGCTCAAATACGCACCCATGTACGGACTCGATGGGCTTGTTCCTCCCGAAGCCTCCGGTCATGCTGCATCTCGTGAAGGGTGGGGTTTCGTCCGCTGCTGGGGTTGGAAAGCTTGCCTTTCTGCCACTGACGTCGGCGTTATCATTGGTGCTATTTTAGAGGTTGGCCCGGAGGATGCTCCTGGCACGTGGGATGCGAAACGGCTATCGAAACCTGCCCTCGAGACGAATGACGATGTATCTACTGAATCTGACCTGTCCAGTCTTCTCCCCCGGTTTTGGAGTGCGTATGATGCGCTGTCACTGACATCGGAGTCGCCGACGCTGCTCCTCGGCTCACTTTCTCTTGCACAACATCTCCACCGCGCCATCCTGCGCACTGGTACATCGTTGTTGTCCAAACATCAGATCCGGCACTTGCGCGCATTCCGCATTGCCGTTGTCAAGGACGGCCCGGATCTCAAATTATTCACCAACCCTGGAGCGCTGACGAAGTTGGCTCTCTGGGTCGCGGAGGCCATCCGCGTGCAGGAACGGGAACGAGCGGATACCGTCAAAATCGGCCGCAGACGGGCTGTTGGCACCCCATTAGTTCTGGCCGGGCTTGATGAGGATCGAGGTCTTTATGTGGTCGTCGGCACAGGAGGTGGAGGAGGTGTTGTCGACTTTGCTGCTCTAACCAAACGCCGCGAGGAGAGACGGCGGAAAAAGGAGTCCAAGGAGAAAAGCCGGAAAGAGCGAGAGCAGCGTCGAGTCAAACGCGCTGCGGAGCGTGCAGCAAGGGATGATGACGAGCACGAGGACGGGGACGAGGAAACCGAAGAATCCTCCTCAGAGTCCGAATCGGAATCCGAGGACGAGCAGGACCTGCGTGGCAACAAGCACCTTCTGCGGAATCGGTTTGGGATTGCCTTCCAGGAAGTGGTCCAAGAAACCAGTGCCCGCGTTCGCATCGATAGTTTCGAGCACTGCGTGGTCGAGGTGCAGAAGGAGGATCTAGGAGGCTTTCTCGAAGCTCTCAGCTTCCGCAGCGTTGTTGGCTGATAGCCGCGGCTGGCAAAATGTTCTTAGGCTTATGCCGCGACCCATCCCTTTGTTACTGTTTCATGCTCTATAATCATCTTGATGCGCCTGCTGACACACCAATCTCTTATTCCCTAGTCATGTTTGAGGCGGTATATGGACGTTTTGATACTCTATCTTGCACGGGATGCAGCTTCGAGGAGAGCCGGTGAATTTTTTGTTTTCTGTTTTCTTTTCTGCTTCAAAGTTCTGGAAGACATAAAAGGAGGAGGACATGCATAATGACAGGTTGATAACCATCTTTGCGATCGTTCGACTTTCTTTTTTTTCTTTCTCACTGTGTTCAATGACTGTGACTCCTTCAGGTTGGTTGGTTGTGGGAATTGACACTTTTGGATATAGCTGCATTCTGTCACTGGTTGCTTTGCTTCACTCATGATGACTGATTTGCATCTCCGCACATTGTCATGGCGCTTGTGGTGTTTTGAGTGGATTGGCTGCTGACTGTTGTTGATGTCCTGGTCTTCTTTTCCTATGCATAGCATATAGCATCATGCATTCAGCAAGATATGATTTTTTCTCTTATTTCTCTCGACCGAGTGGAGTGACTGGAGATTGAAGACACGGGGAGTTCGGCTTTCTGTCCGATCTTACTCACTCTCTCCCCGCTTTATCTCCCCACATCGCCTTATCTTTCCAGTCTATTTATTTATTGCGCCCTCACCACAACAACCAACCCCCCCCCTCATCATGTTCCGAATAACCAAGCCATAGAAAACTTCATACTCACCATGGCTAGTATTCGCAAATACCCGGTGCTGTCGCGCCAAAGCACCCTGGCTCAATTGCCCCCTGAGTCCACCATCGACGCTGAAGCCCAGATCGCAAAGCTCCTCTCGACTACCTCACCCAGTCGTCTCGTCGTGCTTGATGACGACCCCACTGGCACCCAAACCTGCCATGACATCGCTGTCCTTACCGTATGGGACATTGACACCCTTGTCAAGGAGTTCCGCCAACCGTCCGGCGGGTTCTTCATCCTGACTAACTCGCGCGCCTTTCCCGCCAGCGAAGCCGAGCAGCTGATCCGCACCATCTGCGAGAACGTCGCCGAAGCCGCCGCACGCACCCATCAGACAGTGGACATCGTCCTCCGCGGTGACAGCACGCTGCGCGGCCACTTCCCCCTCGAAGCCGACGTCGCGCAGTCGGTGTTCGGCCCCGCCGCAGCCATCATCCTCGCCCCCTTCTTCTTCCAAGGCGGCCGCCTCACCTTCAACGACGTGCACTACGTCGCCGAGGGTGACTCACTCGTTCCTGCGGGCACCACCCCGTTCGCGCGCGATGCCACCTTCGGATTCCACAGTTCCGACCTCAGGGACTACATGATGGAGAAAGCACCGGGACGGTTCAGCCCCCAGGAGATCCACTCGATCACCATCGAGGATATTCGTCTCGGAGGACCGGAAGTCGTGTGCGAGAAGATGCGACAGATTCCCGAAGGCAATGTGGTAATCGTGAACGCCGCCGCGGAGTCGGATATGCATGTTTTTGTCGCCGGGTTACTTCTGGGTATGTCCCCCGGCCCCTATTCTTTCCTCATCCCGGATCAGAAACAAGGTGCATGGCGGATTACCCCCTAAACATCTCTTTCCCTTCCTCCTACACCTGGTCACCCATGCTGAATAAACAACCTATACTATCAAGCCAAATCCCAATCCCAGTCCGCAAAACCCTACCTCCACCGCACGGCCGCCTCGTTCGTCTCCACCCGCCTCTCCATCCCCACCATTTCCCCCCTCACAGCAACCGCTCTCGACCTCCCGCACCCCAAAAGTACAGGAGGGCTCATCCTGGCCGGCTCGTACGTGCCCAAGACCACCGCGCAACTCAAGTCTCTAACGGACCGCCACGGGCCGATGGGCACCAACGCCCTCGCCATCCTGACCCTCGATGTCCCTGCGCTCCTTACCCAGCCTACCCCTTCTCCCTTCGCCAACGCCACCGATGACAAGACCCCCAGAATTCACACCGCAATGGCAGACCTCGTTACCCACATCCAGACGTCCTTGCAAGCAGGGAAGGACACCTTGGTGATGACGAGTCGGGATCTCGTGACCGGTGACGGAGGAGGGGAGAGTCTAAAGATCGGAGGAAGAGTGGCAGAGGCTTTAGTGGAGGTGTTGAGGGGGGTGGTCGCTGGGGTAAGGCCGCGGTATATTGTTGCTAAGGTTCGTAGAGCAAATTCGTTTTTTTTGTTTTTTTTTTTTTTTTCCTTTGCGGCTCGTTTCCTGGCTCGATGTTTTTCTATGTGGTTTCGCTCAGATGGGCTTGGGAATTCTGGGACCTTGCCGGGTTTGCTCTAAAGGGTTGTTGACTGATTGCCCATGACTGGATGGCTGACTTTTCTGGTGGTTCTGGCAATAGGGTGGGATCACTTCGTCCGATGCGGCAACGAAAGGACTGGAGATCAGGCGCGCCATGGTGGTCGGCCAGGCGGCGCCGGGAGTGCCAATTTGGCGTTGCGATGAGCCAACCTCGCGACATGCGGGGGTTCCGTTTGTGGTATTCCCGGGTAATGTCGGTGGGGAGGGAACATTGTGTGAGCTGGTTGAGGCGTGGAGTTGATCAGAGTGATGTTCGGTTACGACAAAATTGGGTGTGCATATACCACACTAATCATACTGATAGAAGTCATTCATAGACATTATACGGCGTCAAATCAGTGGAAGGAAAGCTAAAATCTGAAACTGAGATTGTGTTAGAGTGGCCCCATGGCCACGGAATGTGTAGCTTTATTCGACTAGACCTAACTGGCAGATACACCAGCACCTAAGTCAAAGCATGCAAGGCATTATGTACAGCGGTTAACCGTCGGTTCCTGAAAAGCGGCTCCAAATGATATCCTGTACCCTTACGGCCATTGAGTCATGGGAAGATAGCTGTCCGGCTCTTACGACCAATTACAAACCGGCGGCACCTCATTGATGCGAGGCATGACCATCTGTAGTATGCCACTGGCTGGCTGGCAGGGACATGAGGAGTACGAAGTGAAGACTGGAAGCAGCGCAAAGAAAGACGATCAGGGCAGAGAAGTGTAGAAGAACCAACCTTGAAAAAGTTTTGCCGGTAGGCGTCGACTTGTTCGCAATGCAAGCAATCCGGATACCAGATCAACTGGGTAATCGGTCAGATACGGCTGCGATTGTGTTTTTATCAATGCTTGTTCGTCCAGAGCAAGGGAACGGCTTATTTCGAACCCAAATACCGTTCATCAATTTCTGGCCCTCGGCTTGTGTTTGGTGGGGAGCAGGCCCCGGTGGAATTGTGTTCTCGGATGCACTATACCACGACTCACGCGGGCGTGGTTGCAGTGCTAGCCACCCCGTTGGAGATACCATTGGATGTGACCTGGCGCTTGGCAGCCGATTGGGATGCGTCCTGTGAAATCAGTTGATATCAGTTATATCCAGACATCGGATCTGACAAGTTTCACACGATACGCGATGATGCGCATTTCGTTACGTGGGCTAGCGCCGCTTCGTGATATACTTTGACTATCTTGTTTGCACTTACGTCCAATGAATCGATGCTCCGCTTGTGGCCGCTTGTGTCGGACTTCTTAATGACCTTCTTCTTCGGCCGAAGGGGCTTCTTCTCTCCGGGTTGGAAAACATCATCCGGCAGGTCGAAACTGGCAATGATCATCAGCATAAGATTTGCTTGTGTAGTGCATGAGACACTTACTTGCGAACATGAGTGATAGCCACATCCATGACCCCGGGCTGATATCCAGGCCATGTGGTGCAAAGAGACTTGAACAGCTGGGCATCGGATGAGATATCCAATGACCGTGAGGCACCTTCACAGGTCAGCGAGTTCACAGGTGAGGCGCATTTGACGTACCTGGTTCGAGTGGTTTCAGCTCCAGCCCAATATAGTACGTTGCCGTATACATGACTCGAGTGTCCTCGGCAGCTTTCTCTTCCGTAGCCGGAATCTCTGTATTTTCCGCACCGTTTTGCGCAGCAGCTTCGTGGGCCGCATCCTTAGTCTCATCAGTGGTCTCGGTTTTGATTTCCCTATCCTGGTACTTAGTAGAGCCAGTCTTGACTGCCTCAATTTCCTCCTCGGAAGAAACCTTGTGTACCCTCTCGAAACCTTTAGGGAATGGATGGGCGACGGCAATTGTAGCCTTCCTGTCAAGGGCACCGACGAGGTGGCGGATTTTAGATTCCACAAGACCAGACCACACCGATTCTGCTTCCTTGGTTCGGCTGGAAGCCGTAATGCTGAGGTAGTATTTGTAGTCCTGAGTGAAGAACGTGTGCCGTTTGAACAAATCATTCCAGTTGAGCTGCTTCATGAAAATCTTATCCACAATGTCACCGCCCCTCTGTAACTCTCGAAGAATCACAGTCTTGGTTGACACGGAAACATTGTGAGTAGCGCACATGGAGGGATAGGCAGGCGTGATAATGGGCATCAAATGGAACCGATCACCGTTGTAGATCTATACTGACATCAGTTACTCACCTCGCCACGCATCGTTACTTTTCTCGGAGAAGCTTTACCTTAGGGTTCCACACTTTCATTTGGAGAGGGCCATCTTCAATTGGCTTCAGTAAGACGGGCTGAGGCCAGGCCCACTTTGTCATGATCCGGAAGAATTTGCCAACAATGACTGAGCCGGTGGCTTGAGGGTATAGTTGACACACTCGTGCGACAAGCATTGCCCAAGCAACGCCACCTGGGAATCCCACAACATTGGCATAAATCGCTCGCTCTAATCAAAAGAGGTGATGTTAGCGCAACAAGAAATATAGTCTAGGACCATGGACATGGGCACTTACGCTGTGCCCACAGCTTAATGGCGCGCAAGGCCAGGCGGAAGGTTTTTTGCTGAGGTACAAGCTCCAGAATCTGGTCGGTCACACGGGTTCCATTGAGCGACCGAACTTCCTTTTCATCCAAGCCTCGCAGATAATCATTGTTTTTTAGGTCGAGACTCATAGGCACGGATGGTACGATCAGGCGCGCGAATATCAGATCGATGCTAATGCCCGACAGCTCCATCTTTATGATTGGGACGAACGCATCGGGGACTGGTGTCATTTTCTCGATTGCTCCAGGTGGAGCCATCTGTTCAAGGACAAGGGGGAATTCAGCAAAGAAATCGTCGATGACGACATGCTTGGGTCCGACCACCAGCGTATCAATATCCGAACCTATTGACAAAAGGCATCAATATCCCTGATCTTAGCTCTGACAGGCAAATTCGGCCAAACCAACCTGGCCCATAAACACCAAGGCGGTAACTGCCGTATGTGAGAATCTTCCCTCCAGCTGCCTCCACGGCCGCAGGGGAGAGACCCTTCTTGCGGCTGACAACTTTGACAAACTCGATGGCGACACGCTGAAGAAGTTGAAGGACTTGTTGTCTAGGGTGCACAAGCAAAGTCAGCATCTTTCTGAAGCAGCTTCAGCCAAACCTGAGAGGATCCGTCTCACCTCCGTTCGGTCTCCGCCGGACTTTCGAAGTTATTCTGCGCCTTCAGCTCGGAAATCAGATCATCGTTGGCGGTAAGCTCATCTGGAGTAGGAAGGGCGGTGGAAATCGGAGGAGTAACTCCCCACTGCCTGGCTGGTGGTGCTGTCATGTTGGCTCTTTCGTCTGTCGAGTGTTACAGGATAAAGCGGTTGCGCCGAATAGGCGCTGGGTAGGCAGGCAGGCGACTAGATACGGAATAGGCGCGAAAAGTGAAGGAAAGACTAGACAAAGTGTGGAATAGGAAATCACCAGCTATGATGAAAGGAATATCTTAGAGCGTGGTAGTGACAATATGAAAGGGGGAAGATTAAAAGGGAAGGTAAGGAAAAGTGGCTGGAATTGTAACAGCTGCTTTGATCGATTCGGAGTTGGAAATGAGGAGGCGCTTGGAGGTTTATCGCCGGCCACCAGATCAGCAGCTGATTCAGCATTCCAGCCCCATCACGTGCGTGTGGATGATGGTTGATTGCGGGAAAGCACAATCCAATTCACTGGGAAGTTCGGTTACAGGTTCACGACAGTCTCTTTGAATACTAACTTATTACTTGCTGCTTGGATCCACCTTAATCATTACTAGTGCCCTCCCAAGGTCATAGACTTGAGCTTCTCCCCCAATGTTTCTCTGACAGAAGAGGTTTCCCCGTGAAAAAATTCATTCAACTTCTTGTCCAACCAGCCGAGATCATCCTTACTCAATCCCGGACCACCAGCCCAATCTGTTGAGATATGCCTTAGATTAAAGCCTCAGTCAGGTTGTAGGACAAAACTTACGACCCCAAATCGAGGGGAAAATGCCGAGAGCACCAAGTCCCGGTGCCATACAGGCAACCTCATACTCCGAATCCTCGGGCCTGTGCGGTTGGCTATGAGTTTCTGCCTCAAGATAACACACGCAGCACGACACACTTACGGGAAGTATAGGTCGGTTCTTCCAGGCAAGACCAAGACTTTTGCTCTGATAGAAGCCATGGCCTTCTCGAAATCCCCGTTGTATGGCTCTTGATCTGCCACATTTCCATTCTGCCATGTTTGCAGCATTGTCAGGAGATTGGCTGGGTCTAAAATGCAGGTCCTATCAATGAAGAGTCCTCGATGCATGCATTCGTGCGTCGCTAGGCTGACCTTTCGAGAGCGCCCAGCTCTCCCAGAAGCTCACCATGAAATCCTCTAGATCTTTGTATCCGAGGACGCTTTCATATAGCTTTTCCCGGTAGAATGCTTGTGAAAATCCCCTTTCACAGAGAGCACGTCAGAATGTCTCCCGCTCCAGACAAAGATTATTCTTACCAGCCAGCATAGCCCCTACCAAAAGACTTCAGCCCGATTTGTTTCTCTCTCTCGCTCCATGTTCTATCAGACTGACCGGCTTCGAGAACACCGGCATTTCCAGACCCTGCTGAAGAAATGTGCTTCGCTGCGAGTAGTGCACTTTTCACGCCCTCAAGGAATACTTGGTTATGGAGCGACGTCCTGGCTGAACCGCAAAATGGCACCACTAAATCCATAAACTCGGGATACTGTGTCGCCCACTGGAAGCTTTGCGCGGCTCCCATTGACCATCCAAGCACTGCACGTAAATGAGGGATGCCTAGATGCTGGGTCACTAGCATATGCTGAGCGCGAACGTTGTCGTAGATGGAGCATTTTGGAAAGGGCCCTTGAATGGGATAATTGGATGGCGAGGTTGACTGGCCATTCCCGAAGAGTGCGGGGATGATTATGTAGTATTTATTGGGGTTAAGGGTTTTGTCCTCTCCGATCAACCAGAGATTGTCGGAGATCTCTGTATATATCAGCGTAAGTGCACGACTACCTTGTAAGTTGTAAATCAAGTTACATACGGCCTGAGAACCAGGAGGGGTAAACAATGGCGGGCGACTTGGGATTTCCAAACGTCTTGAATGCGATGTAGGCGTCGACCAGCTTCTCCCCGCTCTGAAGCTCCCAATCTCCCAGCTTGAAGGTCTCGTAATCGTTCTTCGTCATCATTTCGAATGAAGAACTATAGAATCTGAGATGGGAGACTTGCTCGTAGAACAATCACTGGTGCTGATGCTGAAGTGATGGCGATGGGATAGATGGGGAACGAGGGGTCGGTCTGCGAGCCTTGCCTTGCCATGTTTGCCTTTTGTCTTCCTCTTATCGAAGCACCCGATACAGCCGTGTTCCCTGCTTGCTTCTCAGCCGTGCGGGGTTTTATATTCAGCTACGGTTGATGATTACTTGATAAGCCTCCCAATGCTCCCCCGACTTTCCGTCCCGCCGCGGGGTTATTTATTCGGGACGCTTACAAACGGGAGATGCGGCAAGGATAGCTTATCGACAGTGGGACTTTAATGCCACGCTATATCTTTGCTCTCAACATTCTGGAGTGGCGTGGAAATAAGAGCACACTTGTGACACGTCATTGTGGAAATATGGCTCGGTCCTAGCACGGCAACCTCACGCCAGATTGAAATCCCGCCCTGTCCTTCGGCTGTCCATTCTCAATCCCAGTCCCAATGTACCACCGTGTCTCATCAATCACTTTGTGCCACTCTCTGAAGCCGAAATATCATCTTGCGTAAGTCAATAACCCAGACTGGACAGTCTCCATACCCAATGATCGAGCACCAACAGCAGCTGGCTTTACTAACGCATGCCTAGTGTCCCAAAGAGAATTCCCTGTCCCTACATCCGAGCAAGTTGTCCTCCTCGATCCTTTTCTCACTCTTCGAATATGTTCCAAAATCACGACGATTTCGAGAAAATTCAGGCATCTCGGCCGGACTTCAATCGGGACATCCCTGTCACTTTTTCGAAGCCTCCCAAGCCCGATTGGAAGGAGGGAGACGGAGGCAACGATGGAGGCGAGAGTCTGAAGAAGAACCATGTGCAAATTGACCCGTACGAGGAAGGGCGCCCCGTGGCTTCTAATTACAAACTTCTCATCTCCGGGATGGTCCCCAGACCCATTGCGCTCATCAGCACGAAGTCCAAGGATGGGAAGACAGCCAATCTTGCCCCGTTCAGTTACTCACAGGTTATCAACCATGATCCTCCACTCTTTATTGTGGGCTTTGTTGGCTCCCTTGACAAGGCGAAAGATACCCTGAAGAATCTGGCGGAGACCGAGGAATGTGTGATCAATATCATTTCGGAGCATTTCGTGGAAGCGGCCAATGTGACTGCCATCAATGCTCCCTATGGCGTATCGGAATGGGAGGTCTCGGGATTACACCAAGAGCCCAGTACCATTGTCAAACCAGCTCGGGTCAAAGAGTCCATCATGTCCATCGAAGGGAAGCTTGTCGAGACCAAGGAGTTTGAAAGCCGAACGACCCCGGGGAAGAAGTCCAGTGTCCTCGCGATCATTGAAGGTGTCCGGTTCTGGGTTCGAGATGATGCCCTCAATGAGGATAAGAGTATTGTCGATCTCAAGGTTCTCAAGCCCATCAGTCGCCTGGGGGGCATTTCATACGGGCGGACTACCGATGCGTTTGAGATCCCTAGACCGCATTTCTAGATAATATGGAAAGTAAAGTCCAGTGACTTAGGTGGGAGATGTAAAGGTTCCTCGGGTGATGCTTATTGTTATAGCAGCTAGAGGCATGATAGAATGATCGATAGAATTTTTCACAATAGAGAGGGTACGGTGGTCATCTGAGTTGAGGAAATCGCGTTGCAAGTTCAGTCCCAAAGATGTGAGTGAAGTCGAACGGCATTCATTGTTGACTGCCTGCGACGTGTTCTAAAGTTAGCGGATGGGAAGGGAAATGAATCAGTGGGGAACGAAAGAGAGCCGACCGAGGAAGTGTTTTGTATGGAATCCGCCCGAGGTGGATCTGCTCGGGTCAACTAAAGCTCGTCCCCCCCCCCCCCCCCCCCCCATACGGAGAACAGATGGAGCACAGTTTCAGTGCCCGTGTCCACTTTCAAATTCCCCCAGACTCCAACCGCGGAGAGTCCAGACCTTCATCAGACTTCCAGGCGATCATATCTCAGCGTCGAAACTGATCTTCGCCACCCCAGCAACCTCAGGGATAAGGAGGTGACAGAATAAAAGTTGCCTCTATCTTACACAACACACACACACACACACACACACACACACACACACACTATCTTTACAGGGCGAAATGACAGGATACTGTGGTGGCCAAGTCCCGTAATGAGGCTGTAAGGGAACTAAATACTTGATAGTCACATGGGCTACAAATCCATCGAAGGCGGGACCAGTCCGATTTTCTTTTCCCCTTTCGTTTCGGTCTTCTTTTCTTCGGCTTGCTTCTGCCGTCCTTCCATCGGGTCTAGCACAGAGACCTCCCTCGTTCCTATGAATATTTCCAATCAGATATTTCCGTCCAACTTTCGATTTCAATACCTAGCCGGATCGACCGGCTCAAGTTGCTTGATTTGGGATTGTGTTCAAGCGTCACAAGAGGAACCGGTGTCGAATTCATTGAATCACTACAAAGCGGTCAGGCTAGAATCGCTTGGGCTGCCATTCATTCTTGGGGTGGCTTTCTTTTCCGACGCCGCCTCTTTAAGGCAGAAAAGCAGATAACAAGAACAGGAGCCACAATTGGACTAGTTAGTCCAAGCTGGGGGGACTACTCCGTACCTAAGCTGCAGTGGCTCTTCTCAACCCAACAACGACTCAGACAGTCATCGCCCGTTGGAGGTCCCCGGGAGGGCATGACCAGGGAGGAACCTCGTACTAACCACTAAGTTAAGTTTCCAACACTACTCCGTAGTCGCCCCTCCCATGAACGATTCGCATTTGTTGTTATCGACTGAAAGAGCACTCGATCCTGCCTCCTCTCGTTAATCTCGGCCACTCGCCCGCCTGGGCTCCTGCGATGAACTTGCACCAGTCACATTCGAAATAGCGCCTGTCCATGGATGTTCCCTTCAGTTCAGTGCTTTCGTCCAGGAATCTCCCTCTTTGTCCCTCTCCGTGACTTCTATACTCTCGGTCTACGATCCCCCTGCGCATCATCTGCGGGTACGATCGATCGCCATAGAGCTTTCAGAATAAACCATCAGGTGCCCAATGTGTCGTGACGCCGGATGACCACTTGCTCGCAATGAGCCATATTTCTTCTCAGAAGAACGGCGGTAATAATGTTCCCCCTCCGCGACAAATTCGCTTTGTGTCGACAGACGGTCAACCTCAGACAAAGCGGCGGCGTGTCAACGCGGCGTAAGTTCTACTGCAAACTGCTTAGTTCTATCCTCTCTTACTGGCTGGAAATTATTCACTGACGGGTGGCTGGGATACCCTTTAGGTGCTTAACATGTCGCAAGCGCAAGATACGATGCTCGGGTGAACAACCAGGTGAGAAGGAGCCAAGATCCTTGGGGCTGTAACCCACCACTAACAGGTCGCATTTGGGTATGTAAGTGTGCAAGACTTGCTCCGACTACAATCATGTATGCCAAGGGTACAGCGAGCCAACAACACATGCCCGATCACAATCTGATTCCAGTGCTCGAGCCGCGACAGTCGCACCTTTATCGATCTCTAGCGAGAATACTTCGCGCGTGGCTCTGAAAGTCGAAACTCGTTCCCCAGATCCTCCCGGTCGAGCTACCGTGCCTCCTGTCGAACGCAATGACAGGCCTGTAGCGGAACCCATACCGTCGGAAGTGAAAGAGGCCTCATCTGTCAGAGACATATCTTCCCAAACAACGAAAGAGCCTGAGCAGCAGACCTTAGCAGAAAGTCCAGAGAGCAGTATGTGATAGATAGTTCCAACCGTGATTCATAAATGGTGATTGCTCGGTGCTTACCATGTCTCATCTGTCTAGGTCGCACTTCTCTAAGTTCAAGCGCTCGCACACATGTCCCTTATTTCAGGTATTTTGGGCCAACCGCTATAGTTCCCGGCTTCAAGCAGATGGTTTGAATCCCACCAATAAAGGGCGTTGGAATGGTCGCGATACTGATTTTTGTGCTTGCAGGTTGTCCAAGTCAGAGGTTCTCGCAAGAGCAATGCCTCGTTATCATCAGGTCTGCATAATTTCGCTTGCCATACGCTTTCGTGTGCCACAAGATACTGGCCGCTCACGTACTAATACTGCACATACAGAGTCCCTATCACCATTACGAAGTCCCAGATTTCCCAATCATGGCATCAACAATGTGAGCGGTATGCCTGATACCCGCGACAGCCGTGACTACAACACTATTCCGTTCTATGATCGCGATGATACCCTTCCTGTTAGCAATCTCGTGATGCATCTTTGCGATCTGTTTTTCGTGCATCTAGGGTGCAGCTTTCCTTTTCTACAACGAGACAGGTTTCTACGCGACCTGAAAGACAAGAAGGTCGATACAATGCTGGTGGACGCGATCTGTGCGTTATCTGCTCGTTTTTCTCTCCATCCGCTCCTGAGTCCGCCTCAGGCACCTTCGATAGATGGATCCGAACCAGCAGTGGATATGAAGAAATCAAACCGCGGTCGGCCATTCGCTCATAGAGCGATGAGTGCTCTGGTCGATTCACTCTCTTGTCCTACTATCTCCGTTGTGCAAGCATGCCTCTTACTAGCTTACGAGGAATTCGGATCGAATCATGATAGCGGTCTCTGGATGTACTTGGGAATATCCATCAGGATGGCGCAGGATCTTGGGATGCAGAAAGTCCAGGGTCTGGAATACAATTATGGTCAGAGTGGGGTAACTCCAAATGCTGTGCTGACTGGACAAGCTGGAAAGTTGAGAGACGATCAGTATGATGAACCGCAACCTTCCCCAACACTAAGGGGCCAGCCGCGCGACGCGGAAGGTCGACGTGCTTCGGAACGTGAACGAGTGGATTCTTTTTGGAGCATTTTCTTTCTCGATCGAGTGATCTCATCTGGTACCGGAAGGCCTGTTACCTTGCGTGATGAAGAGATTGAACTCTGTTTCCCTCTTCAATCCGAATCCAGGCTGCCGAATGGTTGGCCTGCACCATTCCCTCCACTTATCCGCATCATTCACTTGTACGGCAGAGTGACAGACCTCATCAATGGGATTCAGGATGTCAAGCATGTAACATCGGACACACTGAAGGTGCTGGCCGGCATGGAAAGCGACCTGACAGGTAATGATACCTCAGACTCGAGTTTTCACCACGCAACAGCTAATCATGGTTATGAACCAGGAATATACCAACGCCTATCACCCAGGCTCCACTTCAACGCCGCAAACTTTCAAGCATATGTCAAGGCGAAAGAAGGAACAAATTTCATACTTTTACATTTCGTATGCTTGGCCTCCTTTCCCATGAGAACTCCTATTGACACAGACCAGTGGTTTCATACCCTGATAGTCTTGCTGCATCAGCCGACGCTCCTTCATTCATTTGGAGGGACAATTCAGCATCTATATCCGAACAGCCGGGAATTGTCGATGTCCTCAGCCAAAACCATTGCTGACATCCTCTCTTTTTCAGAGCTTGTTGACGGAAAGAGTTTTATTGGCAATCCTTTCACGAGCCAGCCGATGTACATTGCTGCATGCGCTTTTCTGATGGAAAGTGCTTATTACTCCTCGCCATCATCGAGGTCGTGTTCGCCTCCCATCCAACCGCTTCTGACAAACCAATCCAGTGGATTTGTGATGCCCAGCATGGATCCGGCCACCGGCTCTGAACGAAAACCTACCGCTAAGCACATTCTTCTCGCATCCGCTGCGAAAGAGAATTACCAAAGATGTTACAAAGCATTGAAGGCGCTTGAGACCTATTGGGAAGGTACAAGGTACATTCTAACGGTCTTAGACCAAAAGGCCAAAGGGATCGTGGACCCACTTTTGTATACTGTGGAAGAGATGGAAAGTACTGCTGGGCTATCTTCTGTCCAGCCACTCGCGGCACAACCGTGGCGACGGACGCAATCGTCTGATGATACGGTGGGTGCTGACCCATCAGCCCCTGGCTCAGATACACCAGCAGAAGGAAGGCGGTCGCCCAAAATAGATCCGAGTCAAGGTAGGGTTCATCACTTGCTTCTCCCTACCTCAGTGTGAGCTGACTGTCTTCGAGCTATTGGATGGGCTCTTACTGGTGCGACAAACTCTTCGCAGCCGAATCTAAGCCTTCTTTATCAGATGCCTGCACAGACAGAACCTATCCCGGAAAAGCCGACATATTCATCTCAATATAGCCATAGCTACCCCCATATACCTGTTCAACCTGATGGTGGTGAGACTTCGTACTCTTACTCACAGGCCACAGAGTCATCCCGGAGCACAAAAGCGACTCCGGGGCCATCAATGGCCTCTACAACTGCGCAATATTCACACCTGGCATCCTCCGGCAGAGTTACCACTTCTGATGCTAACCTTCTCCTTGGTTTGAATACGACTTATCCCGGTTCGACCTCCCGTCTACCTAATTCACGGTCGGCTTTCAATCATCAAATGCCTTCTGCTGCATGTGGGCTTGAGGGTCACGCCCAAGTCTATAATTATAACATCCCTTCTACTGTGAGTGACGCTCATACAGGGAGCGGGCACCTAATTGCGCACAGCGCTGGACTGCATCCTGATGCCGAACCTCATGCTGGAAATGTGTTTATCGAGAGCCAAGACGTTGATATGGCTATGCTCCAGCAAAATGATCAGCTTCCCTTCGCGTTCAGCGGTGAAATACTTCCATGGCTTGAATATCTTCCACAGGACGTTCTCAATTACTTTGGCGATAATCAGAATTATCCGGGCATGCTGAGTCCGGATGACGAAACCCCTCGACCACATTAGCTTGTTATCGTACCATACGATCCCTACGATGTCTATACCCGTTTATACACGGTCTGGCCTGTTTCTACCCACTTCAGAGATCAAGATTCGAGACCGTTATAAATACCACAACAAGAAAGATTGCTATGGAGCAGGTATAGGGTTCGAATAGGCGCTTAGACTTCTCCTTGTATGGTCTATATATCTTCAGCGACAAGCATTGAATACCAGCATATGACCTGTTTGATCTAGAGATTTCTCAGTATTGGGCTTATTTGTAAATCATGCTTTGGTCAATTTTGATGCCTGATTGGGGCCATTTAATGTTTATCGATTCAGCGGACTGGAGTTTGTTTTATGTTATTCTTCAAGTTTCTTATTTCTTTAGTCTTCTCCTTTTATTCTTCTTTTCCCCCTCTCTCATGTGGGTGCTTGTTCAAGTGACATATACCAGTACATTCGCTACCATGATCTCTTTCTGCCTTTTCCCTGCAACTGATTTGATATATCCATTTCAGTCTGTCTTCGTCATACGCGAGTCTCAAAGTAGGCTATTGTACCGAGATAGAGTACAGCGTTGCCCAAGTGTGCTGGAAGCTTACTACGTCAAAGGAAAGGGCAAATTTTGACATTGAATTATTCTCTGACTAACGCTGAAACAGTGTTTAAACAACACGAAGAGCATAGTGAGCAGAAACCATACTGACAACATCGAGAACTTAATATTGACACCGCTTTGTGCCATTTCCCAAATCGAATCTTACGGACTGCCACCGACCAGAGACATGAGAGTGATCCATCATGACCTATCTGAGACACCTTGTGTCATTCTTGCCTAGTCGACAAGGATTAGGAAGCTGGCCTGCTCAGGGTGCTGAGTATTCATTTGCCTAATTTTGCTTTTCATCCCCTCCTTTCTGCATTTCCTGGAGACATCTTATCCCATCTCGCATCGTGGGCTTTAATCACACCTAAGTCTGTCAACTTGGCTAGTCCGGGCATGCCGCTTATTTGAGTGGTGCTTCAAGAAAAGATGACGGCAAATATCCCTTCATCCATCATGAACACATTGTCACCTAGTCAGCAAGAACCTCCCAAAGTCGTCATAACGCGGTCTATACTTGCCGCGCTTCAACGTTGCGCGATACACCTCCTTCCCATTGCCGTGTCATCTACAGTTATTGGACTGAACATCAAGGGCACATATCTAGGAGCGGACATGATGTCTCCATTCCCATCCGAGACTATAAACCTGGCACTCTTCCAGTTGGCTGCCAAAGCTCATGAGATAATGATCGTTGCAAGCTTGAGTGTAACTGTTCTACACTGTGTCCGCCATGAATTGCTCTTCGGCCGTGGCCTTCCCTTGGGTCTCTTGGGATCAGAGCTTGCGTTCAACAACTTCGGATATTTTTTCTCCAGAGAATTCTGTGGTGGTATGTGGCTACTCACGGCGAGAGATCACGCAAGGCTGCACTGATAAGTCTTGTGGTCGTGGCAGGCCTGCTAGCTACTCTTGCTGGGCCAGCGAGTGCTGTTCTCCTTGTTCCAAAATCACAACCCTGGAGCGCCGGAGATTGAGTTCTTCTTGAACGGATCAGAGAGCGATTATTGACCTGCTGACTTGTCGAAAGAGATCCCAGACCTCGAACAACTCTGCAGTGAGCTAAACTCGACTCTTCTGGGATTCTGCCTGGCGGGTGGATTTCTCTCGTTGTGGACTCACTGGGGGACGATGAACAGCACCACTTTCCAAACCCAGAATGTCCGCTCCTATGCAAAGGAACTTTCCGGGTCCCGGTTTTACTGGCCAGTCTCCAGCCCCTTGTCTCTAATCCCACCTCTATATTCACTGGGGGACATTCAGCAAGAGCCAAATAGAAGAACATCGCTGATACAGCCGCATGCAGCAACCGTGGTGATGCTACAGCGGCTTGCGGAAAATTGGTGGCGGGCCTTCAGTGTACAGAAAGGTCTTTCGCAGAGTCAAATTGATGATCGTACTGCTTCGGCTACCTTCAAACATACTATCACTGTCGCCCGTTGTGCAACGCCACAAAAGCTACGAGCCTCAGACACCACAGTGAATTTTCCTTCAATACATGGTCGGTTTGACTTTGCCGATAGCCTACCACTCGACGTGGATAGTCTTAATTCCACTCCCAATGGCCACCTGCAATTTCAATGGGTTCATATTCCGCCCAGATTTGGTGCTGCTAGCATTGGGGGACTATTCCAGACCCCTCGGAAAGCCACTAAGGGGGGTAGCGTCTCTAGAATAGCAATCGGTTGTACAGTACAGGCTGGGTGGGTTCCTGTAACGGTCTTCACTGACAAGTACACTTTCTGGACCGGCTGGTATCCGTGGAATATCCAGTATGACGATCGTTCTCCCGCATGGAATCCGACTTCTTACAGCGCAACCAATGGCCGAGTTGCATTCGGTGATGAGTGGCTCAAGTTATTGACTCCTCCAAACCATCGAAAGCATCTTTTCAAATGCAGGCTTGGCAACTGATGCAAAGGCCGATGAGATAACTCTCGATGGTTGGCTTGTCAACGATATTTCAAGCTGGCAGAGGGTCTCTCTAGTGGAGGCCATTGTCTGCAGTGTCATTCTAGATGGCATCAGCCGAACGGGAAGCCATCAAGTGTTCATCGAAGACAGAGTGGCGATTCAACCTTCGACTACCACCGCCTCCACCCCCAGCGAATCAGTGACGATCACAGCAGAATTCAAGATAAGCGGCTTTTCACTTCAGGGCTCTCTTGCTGGTACTCTCTCCATGTCAGTCCTCATTGCTCACATGGCGATTGCTATTGGCCACATCATCTACCTCATCCTTAAAAGACACACGCCGGGTAGCTGTAGTTCAGTCGGTGAGCTCATTGCTCTGGCGCAAAATTCACCGCCAGCGTCTGAAGCTCTAACAAATACTGGAGGAGGAATAAAGAGCTCGAAGACCTACGCTCACCTAGCAAGGATTCGTGTGGCGAAGGCTTCTGACTCCTGTGGACAGGACCGCATTGAACTAGTCTTCGAAGCGCACACGCCCTCTGCTGAACTCCGCGGCGATTCTTCTGGGGCTGAATTAGTTGACCTGCATACCAGCTTGCTCAATCACTCGTCCACACGGCAAAGTCAGCATCATACAAGCAGGAACACCTCACCATCTACACAGGATAGTATTTGGGGTTTATCACATTCTACTGAGTGGTTGGTCTTTGACATTCGTCGCGTGGCGAAGGTGACAACAGCTCGCGTGCAACCTGAGCGCTCGTACGCTTGAAATACATCCTTTGAGTGTGTGCTATGGCTGTACCTGTAGGTACTAGGTAAATTGTAGAAGACATTGGCTGCATCTGTTGGACTCTTGGCATGGGGACTCCACAGAGTCCACACTCCACTCAGGAGGCCCGGCGCGTCCTGTCAAAAAGACCCTGTATGTCTGATTTCAACTTGAGTATCCGAAATTTCCGAATGAAACGTGTAACTACAGGAAGGGACAAGACGTTGGGCGGTAACTGTTGTAATGTATTTACGAACAGTCCAATCTTACAGTTTAGCTCGAAATTGACAATACGCACTAGCCATGTCGCTTTGTGCACGGACCCACTCTTATTGTCCCTACACTGGCCCTCTCTACTTCATCCCTTCCATCATCAAACTATTCGTTCTCTATGGGCAGCACGAATGGCTAACACACCGCTGTATCATCACTCGGCCGACTCTCTTTCTCCGCGGCTAGCATCATAGGCTGCATTTATCTCATCTTATGTCTCGTCTTCCTTGGCTACTACCATAGCTCGAGCTATCGCGATCCCACGTCTTTGTTCTTCGACCCCCGCCGTGCCTATCAGAAACGATATTCGTCCAAACGAATTGCCCAAGCAGAGGCATTTCTTGCCTCCGCCAGCAGCTTAGCGTCTCCGACGAGAGAACACCAGGGGCCCCCAGCGGTGTGCGTGGGAATAGTAACGGTTCGTCGAAGGGGTGATCAATATGTTGGCTTGACAGTGGCGTCTCTCCTGGATGGACTCACTGAGACTGAAAGAAACATGATGCGTTTATACCTTCGTGTTGGCAACACTGACCCGAAAGAGCACCCCATCTTCTCCGAGAAGTGGGTGGAAACGCTACCCGATCGTCTGTTAACGTATTCGCAAGATGACCCCGACTTCGGACAGCTACGGGCGTGGGAGGAAGGTGGCTGGTACCGGAACAAGACCATCTACGACTTCACAACCTTGATGAAGGACTGCTATGAGACCGGTGCCGACTATGTCGTGATGATAGAAGATGATACCCTGGCAGTGAATGGCTGGTTTCCATCTGCCTTGCAAGCTCTGGACACAGTGCATGAGAAGGCTGCACGTCAAGGTCAAGAGTGGATTTATCTCCGCCTGTTCTACGTCGATGGCCTCCTAGGCTGGAACTCGGAAGAATGGCCGCAATACCTGGCGTGGTTTTTCATTCTCTGGGCGTTACTTACAGGGACAATGGTTGTCTTCAAGACACGAGTGTTCACAACGCAGCTCCGTCGATTCCCGACCAGTGCCATCTGGCTTGCATCCTCCCTGCTTATACCCGGTGCGATTCTTCTTTTCTTCGTTTCCGGCCGGCAAACAATGTGGCCCATTGCCCCTGAAGTCCATGAAATGAACAAATACAGATGTTGTTCGCAGGGTCTTGTTTTCCCCCGAGCGATGGTACCCCGCTTCCTTGAGCAGACTGACTTGACGACTGACTGGTTGGTTGATATGATGGTTGAAACGATTGCGGACAGCCAGGGATGGACGCGCTGGGCCGTGGTTCCGCCGTTACTACAGCATATCGGCGTGACGAGTTCCAAAGGATATGGGTTTGACAGCTCCGCCAAGACGATATGGAATTTCAGGTTTGAAGAATATGGTCAATAGCGAGTCTTTAGGTTTGAACAGAGATCTTGTTATTCCAATCGACTTTTATCCACCAGTAATACTATTCGGGCAGTCAGCGCAAGTCAACTCAGCGTAAAGCATCTCCCATATTAACCAGTTGACAAGGCACAATATTGAATGTGATAAGATGCCACGTAAAGTAGCTGGACATATATGACGCTAGAGAATACACGAGTCGATTTGTATTGATAATACTGATGAGTGAGCCGCAGCTTGAGACTATCTCAGGCCCATGTACGGAGTATGCAAACGGCGATTTGCTGAGGATGTTTTTCCGTTGGAAATACCCAATAGAGGGTAAGAGGATCGGTACCTACGCCTTAATCTGATTGATTGGTTGATTGATAAGATCGGAATCCCTATCACATTGGAAGTTACTTATGTCGCTCTGGGTACGTATCCAGATTGCTTGATAAGATTACTAGTCTCCGATGTCAGTAAACAGCCATCCCTTGGTTTGCCATCGAGGTTGCTGCGGGGGCAACCAGGGGGTTGAGAGGTTCGGTTCAAAACCTTGGGCTCAGGAGAAGTAGAGTTTCATTTTATGGGTCATACTTGAGAATAATATTTGTTCAAGCCTGGTAGTGAACTCAGTACATAGATATATAACATTATTGCGGGGCGGCATTTTCTACAGGAGAGTTGGGATAGAGGAGAGAGACAAAAGGGTTGAAGTCATTGAAGTACGGAGTTATTATTGATAATGGTAGTGGAACAGTCAGAAGCAGCAAACCTGATGACAGAGGTCTAGTGGTCTATAACTAACTAACCTAAACCGCCTAAGTTACTAGTAAGTTAGTTAGTCTATCTAGTAACTCGATCTAGTTAGTGGTTGCCCTGCACAACCAGGCGGTCAAGCGTCAACTAACAACACACCGACTGATGAGGATCAACATCATGCAGGCGACTCTTTTGAAATAACAATCGCAATCATGTATCCTTGACTTCTCACATTAGAGGCATCTTCTGTGATAGATCTGGATTTGAAGTGACGGAATACCTAGGCTGTGGCTGCTTCACGAATCCACAATCCCCGGAATCTTTGAACTATAACTATTGGGCAAACGGTGCTGAATCTTACTGGTGCTCCGATAACAAGTGGGATACCATTTCTCTTATCCTTTCACATTCCAGTTCCTGCATTTGCTTTTCTTTTTCTGTTTTTCTTTTTGGACTTCTGACCCGCCAAGGTCACCAATGGAGAACCATCCTAATGGCAGTCAATTTACTGACTACGCAGACCTCCCAGACGAGGAATCACTACGCCTCTCTTCAGCTCCGTACGATATCGCGCACTCCCCGGGTTCCACCTCCCCAGCAAATCAAGCCATTTCGCAAGAGTTCGACCATCATGACGTTGGCAGTTTTCTCATGGGAGACGTACAGATGCTGATTCGTGACGGATATCAATCTGACGGATCGTCGACACGCCACTCCAGTGAGAATCTCGGCGCATACCTTGATGAGGACCATGCTTGTATGAGCTCAGGAGAATCCAGTCGCTCTTCGATATCGTCGATACCTCCATCGGTGTTCGCAAACATGGCAGAGGGGGTGAAAGCACCTGGGCACAGACATTCTCATCCGTGGGACAGTCACGATGGCATTCATGCGCATGGAAGGATAGATGCGACCTTACGGCCGCTCTCTGCAACCCGGCTGAGGGAAGCTGCGTTCAGGAAGCCAAGCTCGGTCAAGGCAATGCAAATGCATACCGAGGATGAGCGGGACGATGATGCCTTCTTGACCCCGCCCAAGCGTCGGGCGGCCCACCAGCGCTACTCGGACGCCTCTATGCGCTCGGTGGGCTCGTCGCCATTGCGGAAATCTCAGTTCTACTCACCTACAGGGTCGGCGGCCAGCAAGCAGAAAGCCAAGGACGAGTACCCGCTTGTCCTGTTGCACTGTAACTTGCTACCACCATCGCTTCCAGTCCCAGGCGCAGCGGCCTTTCACAACCAGAAGATCGTCAGAGAGGTGCTTCCCCCGGTCTTCTGGCGTCGATGGAAGCTGTTAGAGGAGAAGGTGGGCTCCGGTGTGCTCCGTGAGCGTGGCGTCCTGATCTCGCATCCGGAGGATCTGTATGACTTGCTTGAGGAGCGGCTGTTGGAGAGCCTGGAGCTGCAGCGTCCGCGCTTCGACCATGGTCACTTTATCGGACATGACGAAGCTGAGTCAGAAAAGGAAGACCGTTTGGAGAAGGAGGACAGCGCGACAGACGAAGAGGAAGGGGAGGCATGCCCCGACTGTGGCGGTCATGTGGTCCGGCATGGCAATGCCGGGCGGAAATGGGAGATCAAGGTGTTTGCAGCCAATGGACTGATGCGAGCTGGAGCTTGGGCTGCTGCTTGGAAGGAAATGGAGAAGGTGGACGTTGAGGTCGGCTTGTGGCTGCCATCAGAGATCCGCAGGGAGCTGGAAAAGAGGCTCATGGGGGATGATTATTATTGCTGCCAACTGGATCCCCAACTGCAGGTGCCGCAGCTGCAGGTGCCCGGCAACGATCCGGTCATTCCCACACACCCGAAGGCCCGGCATGCGCGGACCTCAAGTTCAATCACAGCTGATCAGAGGTCTTTCTCATTCGACGGAACCGAAACACAGTCGCCTCCGGCTATCAACAATCCTGCATCAGTCGAAAGCCGACCGCCGAAGCCGTCTTTTTCTCCGCAGTTGAATGATGATATCGACATACAAACACTGTTGGTCAATTACGTCCGCGTGTTGGCTAGCGACCGGCGCAATGTGGCCATTGCCATTCTGAGCATCCTGATGGTATTTTTCGCCATCCAGTCGGGCTCCCAAGTGAAACCTTCGGCTCTCCGTCCATTCCCTCATGATTTCATGGAGCATGAACCTCTGCACCCGCCTGTCACTTCAGTCAGTCAAGCTGATAGCACCATTCGCAACGTTCCTATTGCCTGCGTGAGTCAAGCCGCCGAGAGCGCAAACAGCGAGATCATCGTTGAGACAGCGCCTCTGTCAGTTAGTAGCATTCCAGATCCAGCGAGCATGAGCGTTCTCCCTCCCGCTATATCTGAGACTGTCGCTGAGCCGGTGCTCGTGTCTGCACGCGATATATCAGAGCCAGTGGGCGAGAGCGTTCAATCCACTGTTTCATCAGAGGCCGTTGCTAAAATAACTCCCACGCGTGTGGGTGACATCTCAGAATCTGTGAGCATGAGCTCCCAAGCTGTTGCCTTGTCTGAAGCAATCACCCAGGTTGCAATGTCCGAACCTGACAGATCACATCATGAGTCGGATGCAAGCTCGCGGGCGAAAAGTCTTCTCACTCACTCCCAGGCTCAACAGCAATTGCCCGAGTCTCTCTACCCAGTCGTGGAGCCATCGACAAGACGGATTGCCTTGATAAAAGAGATGACACCAGCCCCGGATAGTCTGAGCCCGATCACGGAGCAATTGATGGGCAAACAAATGATATGATGATGATTACGATGATGGTAAATGTAGAAATGCGATCCATGACCGAGATGAGATTGATTGATGTATGGATTTGTGCGGTAAGGCACTCTGGCTCATCATTCCTGTGGTTGTTGCAAGCTTTTCCTGTTTTCCACTTGCTTCTTTTCGACTCTTCCAAGATTTTTTTCTAAGCCCATGTAGTTACTGTATCTAGTGTTTGCCGTATTCCTTGGCCAAGTCAAATAGTGAACTAGCCTACTCTTTAAGTGTGATCAATCCAATTACCTAGACAATAATTGCCAGGCTGCTAGGCATGCGGTGTGATAAGTGGGATTGGCTTGACTCGTTCTAGTGAGAATCCATAGAGAGTAGGATTCAATAAAGGTATTTCATTTCGGCTTCCCGCCTGCCGATCATCTTCCAGTTCTTTACTCTTTTGCCCTCGGGTTAACCCCAACACCTCCAAAGGGAGGCTCTTGTCAAGATAACTGCTGCACGCCTTGCAGCGCTTTCCTGAATGGATCTTTGCGGATCTCGCATCTCATCATGGCCAACCAGCAGGCCCTTCTACTTCTACGTTCAGTTCTACTTCCTTGAGTTAGACCCCTCTAGTCCCTCTCCGCATATGGCAGGTCATCATGAACTCACGCTGAGGCATTGAAGGATCCCTTACTTGCCTTGGCTTGGACTTGACATCTAGTCCAAGATACACAGTGGGCGGGCGGGCGAGCGGACGCTGTGAATCGCTATCATGGCATCTATAAAGCTGGAATGTCGTGTTGCGCAGAATGCCACGAAGAGGAACGGCGAAGAAGCAATCGTTGCCTCCGGCTTGAGGTTATTCGCAGGGCGTTTACTCTCATACTTTTTATAATATCCCTTTCCCTTCTCCGATCGGACTCTTGTTGGTACTCCTTGTCTGCGCGGTGTCTTCGTGGTATCTTTCTTCTCTTGTTCTTCGCCATGAAGTTCTCTTCCAGCAAGCTGGCCTTGTTGTCAGTGATCCCTGGCTTGACCCAGTGGGCTTCTGCTCGCGTTGTTCAATTTCAGATCGATCTGACATATGAGGATCATGAGGTCGCTGGATTCGTGCGCAAAACTATTCTCAGTAATGGGCAGTTCCCTGGACCCCACCTGCAATTGAAGCAGGGTGACGACGTGGAGTTCCTGGTGAACAACTCGATGCCTATGGCGACGACTGTTCATTTCCATGGTTAGTACAGTCTCGTGCAATTGGAGGGTATCTATTCACTCATGAATGCTTTCCCAGGTATCGAGCAAAGAGGCACACCATGGTCGGACGGGGTCCCCGGATTGACCCAGGAACTTATCCAGCCTGGAGAACAATATCTGTACACCTGGACGGCCAATGACTATGGCACCTATATCTATCACTCTCACTCCAGAGCTCTGCTGGACGATGGGTTGTACGGCTCAATCTATATCGAACCGGCGGAGTCGGTGGAGAGACCGTTCGATTTGATCACCAATGATCCAGACGAATTGCAGGCAATGCTGGATGCGGAACAGAGCACGCAGCCAATCCTGCTCTCTGATTGGAAGCACTTTGACTCCACGGACATCCTACGGCTAGAGAAGGAATCGGGCGTGGAAAGTATCTGCACCAGTGCCGTTCTGGTCAACGGCAAAGGTTCCGTATTCTGTCCCCCGCAGGAGCATATCAATGCGATCACGACGGCTGCTCAGAAAGAGATTCTGGGGAATACGACTTTGACTGATATGGGGTACGGTTCTCGGTTTAGCGAAGCAGAGACTTATTTGCAGCGGCTAACTTAGACTAGATGCATTCCTGCCGAAGTTCTCTTTGGCCCGGCATATCCGATCGATACCAGCAAGCTGCCAGATGGCTATTATAAAGGCTGTACGGCCAGCAAGGGTCCTACCGAAGTTCTAAGCGTGGGCGCAGGCTATCAGAGCTATGACCTGATCAGTATGGGGGGTGTCACCTCCCTGGTGTTCTCTATTGACGAGCATCCCATGTATGTCTATGCGGTGGACGGCCGCTATGTTGAGCCCATGCTGGTCGACGCTGTCACCGTACCTATCGGGGCACGATACTCGGTTCTTGTCAAGTTGGACCAGCCTGCTGCTGACTATACTGTCCGTATCGCCAACAACTACGCGACCCAGGCCATCAATGGCACGGCTATCATGTCCTACGAGAAGCAGGGCTCAAATGCCTCCAGCGGCTCGAACCAGGTCTCTCAGCCTTCAATCACCGAAGTCGGAAGCAATGCCACGGCCAGTACAGTTTTCCTGAACGAGACCCAGGTGGTTCCTTTCCCCGTGGTAGCACCAGCTGTGGATGTTGACCACACCTATATCATTGACATCGTCCCATACAACGCCTCGTACACCTGGATGATGCACAATGCCAGTTACGCGTCATCGAATGAGGGGCTTTTCCCGGTTCTTTACAACCGCAGCTCGATCCCAGCGCAGTATACATTATCCACGCTGAACAACACCTGGGTAGACCTCATTATCAACATCACGACTGCTGGACAGCCAAATCATCCCATCCACAAGCATTCTAACAAGTATTTCGTCATCGGCTCGGGTCAAGAGACGTTTACATACTCGTCAGTGGCCGAGGCCATGCAGTATATCCCGCAGAACTTCAACCTGGACACACCTCAGATGCGAGACACTTTCTTCTCTCCGCCGGCGACGACGGGCCCTACCTGGTTAGCCCTGAGATACCAGGTGGTCAACCCAGGCCCATTCCTGATGCATTGCCATCTTCAGATGCATCAGAACGGAGGTATGGCCCTTGCATTGCTTGATGGAGTCGACGCATGGCCCAATACCACTGAGCATCGAATGCCGGTGAAGGCCACGCCGTGAGGCAAGGGTAACTTTCTTTGCTTCAGTGTATACATGATATTCATAGTATTGTATATTCCTTGTACTCATACTAATAATTGAACTTCTTTTCTTGCGTGCCGTTCCTTGTTTGGAGACTGATAGACTAGTCTATCGATGAGTGGGCTGGGAGAAGAACAGAAAAACAAACATGCCAAACCGTGGGTAAGTGGTTAGTCATTTGGGGGACTCCACCGCCCGGCCCAGGAAGTGCCGCGATAGGACGACTTCCTCCCTTCGTCATCTCCGATCTTTCTCTCGAGTCTCGAGTGACCGCCCGCCCGCTTTCCATCTGTATCCATCTCCATCTCCATCTTCCTTCTCTTCCCTCTCCTTCCTTTCTGACTTTTTCTTTCTTTCTTTCTTTCTTGCTTTCATCACACCTTTCTGCACCTCACTCTCAGTCAGTCCACCTATATATCTTCAAACAATCTCCAAAAATGGGCGGAAAGAAAGGCGGAGCCGGCGAGAACTCCAAGAAGGCGGCTGGCCAGGCTCGCGTATGTTTGCACTTCCCAAGTTATACACTAATTTTGTTACCCCGCCCCCTCCCTGCTTCTCGCCTGGAACAATGACACAACACCACCCCTTCCTCTCTCTATCTCCGGAAGAACTATACTTCTAGAGGACTATAACTGACCACACCCCCTATGAAACCAACAGAAAGCCGAAGCCGCCGCCGGCAAAAAGGCCGCCGAGGACGCCAAGCGCGCTGCCGAAGAAGACAAGCAATGGCAGAAGGGAGCGAAGGGCAGTGCTAAGAAGTGCGTTTTTCCTTCCCAGTCCTTCCCCTCGCTTTCATCACTCATCTGCATCCCCCTCCCCCCCCCCTGTTTCTTCCCCAACAACTCCATCTAATCGCGAAATATTTTCAATCCGCAGGGACGACGCCGAGGCCAAGAAAGCCGAGGCCGCCCGCAAGAAGGCCGAACGCGACGCTCTCCTAGCCGCCGAAGAAGCGTCGCAGCCCTCGAAACCCAAGGGCAGCGGCGCCAAGCAGGCCGTGAAGAAGACCCGGGGTCTGGACCTGTCGCAGCTGGATGAGCCGGCCGGCGGCAGCAGGGCCTCGGCGCTGAATGCGTCGGGTATCGACAACGCGCTGGACGCCCTCTCCCTGACGGGCAAGGACGCCGGCAAGGTGGACCGCCACCCGGAGCGGCGGTACAAGGCGGCCTACGCGGCGTACGAGGCCCGCCGGCTGCCCGAGATCGAGGCGGAAAACCCCGGCCTGCGCCGGCAGCAGCGCGTCGAGCTGTGTCGGAAGGAGTTCGAGAAGAGCGAGGAGAACCCCTTCAACCAGGTGCATGTGGCGTTCGATGCTAGTCGCGAGGAGATCGCGGCCGTGCGGGATGCGGAGCGGAAGAAGGTCGAGGCGCGGTTGGCCAAATAGAGGAGGAGGAGGAGGTTTCTTTTCTTTTTCTCATTTGTTGGCGGGGAGTTTTCTATTTTTCTATTTTGTCCTCGATGTCATCGCAGCTAGGTGCTATTAGTACGGCCTGCTACGTACTATGATGTGGTATATATACCCGGGTTTTTCCTCTTCATCGGAAAGCTCAAAATTGGAGTCGGATATAGGGCTGAGTGCCTCGGATCCATGATAGAGAGGTTTGGAACTGAATACGGTATACAAGATGAAATGACTGGGAAATGAAGTACAACGAACGAAAATCAAGCATAGAAAAGGTACATAATCAGAAGGTGACAAAAATGTTGGTATCATGCAGTCTAAGATCATATATCCATAATATAGAAGAAGAGTCAGTGAGAAAAAAGAGTTGGCTCAGGACAAACCGGAATCAACCACCCATCACAGCCCGTACGTCCCAAACATATAGACTCTCATCCCACCCGACACTGGCACACCAGCCCTCACTCCCGAACAGACACCAATCCACCCCTGTGACGAATTCCGTATGCTGGCCCATTCGCCCCAATTCCACTCCCATGTTGGGACCGCCGGGCCCGGCACGCATCACGTCGACATCCCCGACGACCCCGGCGGGGGACTGATCCGTCCAGGCGCGACAGGTCATATCATAGCTGGCGCTGAGCAGGACGTTGGACAGATGCGGCGACCAGGCGACTTTGCGGACGGCGTAGTCGTGGCCCAGCATGACGGTCTGCGGGCCCTGGTGCGGGGCCCGGATATCGAAGGTCCGGATGGTGCGATCCACCCCGGCGGTGGCCAGCGTCGAGGGCCGATACTTGTTCCAATCCATCGTGAGGGCCTCGGCGGGGGCGGAGCCACCGGCCATCAACGGCGGCGGTGCCCCCGGTTGCGGCGCCATGATGCTTGCTCCTGCCCCTGCCCCTGCCCCGCCACCGCCTGCATGGATCGGAATCTGTAAGGTGAGATGGTTGGAGGCGGAGGCCGGGGTGCGCAGGTCGTAGAGCCGTAGGTACGAGTCCGAGGTGACGCAGGCGAGCAGGTCGGGCGAGTGCGGCGAGAAGCTGGCGGCGTAGGTGCAGCTGTGGGTGGGGAGGGTGAGGAGCGAGTGCGGGCGGTGCGGCGACCAGACGCGCACCGTGCCGTCCCAGCTGCTGGAGCTGAAGCGGTCCTTGGCCACCAGGTTCCAGTGCACGCTGAACACCTCGCGGTTGTGCTCCTTCCAGTTCTGCACGGGGAAGTCGTTCAGGCTCGTGTCGAAAAGCTTGATGCTCCCGTCGCCGCTGGCGGCCAGGACTTGGTGCTCGTGGATCTCGGACCAGGCGAGGTCGTAGAGGGAGTCTTGGGTCGTGAAGCTTTTGTTTTATTTAGGTAGATTGTGTTAGTTTATGGGGGATGGTTTCCACGTGAGATGCTGAAGGGGAACGGAAAAAGGAAGAGGGGAAAAGGGAAGGTGGTGTGCGTACTGTTTGGCGGGGACAATGCCATGGGGAGTCAATTCGAGAATGAAGAGTCGTCCATTGCCCACTAGGCCATAGTTGGCGGAGGCGGCGACCGCCAGGCGGTTGTCAAAAAATGGAGAGTACTTGACTGCGCAGCCGTTGAAACCCTCGGTGCGGAAGTGAAGCATTGTTGTTGTTGTTGTTGTTGTTGTTTACTGTAGCGGTTTGTCGGATGGGGGACTAGATCCGGTGGTCTCGGTGCGGGGAGATGATGGGAGGAATCAAGGACAGGCGGTCATGGCGGGGAGGAGCGGAGATGAGGGGTGGGAAGGCGTAGAGGAGAATGGGGGATTCTCGGAGGAAGTAGAGAGAAGGAAGGAAGTTCGAGGTGGTGATAATCTTGTGGTGCGGGGAAAGATGAGGCCGAGTCCGAGTCCTCCAGCTTCTGTTGTAGTGAGTGCCGCTCACTGAGCCAAAAGCGGCGCGAGTCCAACTAGTGCGGGGGGGAAAAAAGAGCGATGGAGAAGAGCCGAGGTTCGGCAGTCCGACGACGATCTTGACCTGGTCGGGTTTATAACCTGCCACATGCACGCCACGCCTGTCGATTCGATTCTTTGGACCTGAACTATATCAACAAGTAACCAGGGTGTTCATCTTCATTTAGACACAATCATCAGAATATCAATCAGCGCTCCCTATGTTTCTAGAATAGGAAGGAAAAGGATGTCACAGTGACGCCATCAGGGCCAGATTTAAACTTTGAAGCCCAAAGGGTAAATCTTCACCATGGCCTTTCTCATGAATTCTCCTCCCCTCCACCGTCCCTGTTCTAAGCACACTCACTTAATCACACTTTCCTAAAACCACCACCACCACCACCATGCCCTCAGCCTGGACCGATGACAACAACAACGACCATCCCCCAAACCATGCATCATCCCCAACCCCAGCCGCCAACTTCCTCACGACAGAGATCTACAACATCGGCGCCCAGCCGGGCATCCGCTCGCTGCCCCCGAGCCCAGAACGCGACTTCCTGGCCCTAACCTGGGGCCCCGTCGTCTATCGCACGGCCTACAGCGCCCGCTCGGACCGACTCCTACCAGTGTTCCTGCGCGCCCTGTCCTACGAGGTCCAGGCGGCCATCCCGCGCCGGCTCCCCGGCACGCGCAAGCAGCGGCACCTCCTCGAGACGAGCTACGCCTGCAAGGTCTTCAGCGACGAGACGCGGTATGCGGGAGCGGAGATCGGCGCCGTCCGCCGCGCGTTCCACGACTGGAAGCGCGCGGACCTGGAGCTGCCGCTGATGGAGCTGCCGGCGCGGTTGCGGGTGTGTTTGGTGGTGGACGAGGAGGTGCTGCGGGCTTTGGAGAGAATGATGACGAAGGAGGAGGACGGGGTGGACACGGCCGAGGAGGCGAGGGGGGGTCCGACGCAAGACGGCAGCGAAAAGGGATCCGGGGAGATGTCTTACGGCCGATGTCCGGTCATCATGGTGGAGGAGAATTTCCCGGATCGGAGGAGGCGGGACTCCAACCCCGCGGACGGAGAGTACCCCGGCTGGACGCAGGTGGCGCTCTCAGCAGTCGTGGAGGTACTCGAGGGGATGAGGTTTGGAAATGGATTGAGTCGGTTTCATCGCTCTGGCCGAATTTATCTGGGAGAGAGTCAGTGGTCTTGATGGATTGATTCATGTCTCTTGGAGTTTGGGCTCTTTTGGCTCGTATAGATCGTTGGCGTTAGGAACCGGGTGTATAGGTATAGAGCTGGGATAGATAGAGTATTCTTATATAAAAGGTATTGAGAGTATCATGGTTATGACTGCGGAGCTTGATCAAGTCTAATTTCCATATACTGTGCAGCAACTTAAGTCAATCGACAAGTCTCTTCCAGTGTGGTTCTTATCGCGCAAGGAGCACGCCTGCTCATTGGCCATATTGAGAGCAGTCACGTGGTGATAGGACATCCATTTCCACCCATCGCTTCCAGTTTGTCATCGTTCAATCCCTTCGTGCTCGTCAATTATACAATTCCTTTTGATTTTGTGATAGTCGAAATACTTGGCTTTTTGAGAGGAGTGTACACCATGGAACGGTATCTTTCCAGAAAACGGGCCCGGAGTCCACCGGCGCCCACCTGCTCCGACGAAGACTCGACCGATATGAAGCTCGCGCGCCTGGCCTCACTCTTCCCAAACATGGCTCTAGATGCATTGATGGAGATTCTACTCTCCACTGGCGGCTGCGTCGAGACGGCAACCACCACAATCCAAGCTCAAGCCTCTCTGTACCCTCTCAAAAGGCGATCAACGGCCGGCGCCACACCCGCCGTTCAGACTTCCTTGAATGCCCACATGCGAATATCCCACCACCCGGGACAAAAGCGATCGCGGACCCGAAAAGGCAAGACGCTGCATCTATACTCCCCGGAAGACATCGCGGCGCACACGCCCTGCACCATCATCCACAACTTCCTGCCCGCGGAGCAAGCCAACGCGCTCCTCCTCGAGCTCCTCGACGAATCGCAGCACTTCTCGCGCTACCGATTCCAGCTCTTCGACCGCACCGTCCAGAGCCCCCACTCCGCCAGCATCTACGTCGCCACCCCCGAGCAACACCGCCAGCACACCTCCGAGTACACCTACGGCGGCACCTACCGGGCCACCGTCAGGCAGACCACCCCCCAACTGCGCGCGGTCTCCGGCAAGGTCCAGCAGGCGGTCAACGCGGAGATCCAGCACCGCATCCGCACCGTCTACCCGGGCGGCCGCAAGCTGAAGTATCAGTCCCCCAAGGTGTGGATGCCCAATGCGGCCTTTGTGAATTGCTACGACGGCCCCACGGAGGCGGTTGGATACCACTCGGATGAGCTGACCTATCTCGGCCCGCGGGCCGTGATCGGAAGCTTGAGTCTCGGCGTTGAGCGGGAGTTTCGTGTCCGAAGGATTGTTCCCACAAACGACCATGACGACGATGACGCTGAAGACCTGGGGGCGCCGGAAGATACTCCCGAAAGACGGATCTCGGCGCATACAGCGGAGAAGACTTCCACTTCGGCCAAAGTCCCGAAGGAACCGAATCCTTTGGAAGAACACAACAACTCTCGCAAAGCACCGATGACATCGTCATCACCAGCATCAGCATCAGCATCAGCATCATCCCGGGCAGACGCTCAGGGTCAAATCTCTATACACCTCCCGCACAACTCGCTGCTGGTCATGCACGCTGAGATGCAAGAGGAATGGAAGCACGCCATTGTCCCGGCACAAACCATCTCGCCGCATCCGCTGGCAGGGAATCGGCGCATCAATGTCACGTATCGGTGGTACCGCGACTCATTGCACCCGCGGTATACGCCCCGGTGCCGGTGTGGCGCCCATACGATTCTGCGGTGTGTGCAGCGCAGACGCGAGACCCGGGGCCGGTATATGTGGATGTGCTATGCGGGGTATGCCCCGGGCAAGAAAGGGTGTAGCTTTTTCCAGTGGGCGGATTTCGATGATGATGGGGAGCCACTCTGGGACAAGACGGCGGTGCATGATAATGCGCCGTGGTTGGAGAACTTCGTAGAAGGATAGGACCAGTTTGAGACTGGGGTGGGGGGGGGGGGGGCACGTAGGAAATGAGAAGGGGAATACCAGTATATGAGAATATCCGATTAACAGTGGAAGGGTCGCATTTTGTAGTACTGCCTCTCCATGGATATACTTCCACAATCTCATTCTGTATGCATAAGAGATTTAGTTACACTGGATCATCAAAGAGACTCTTCAATTGTGAGGCCGGGGAGAGAATAGTGAGCAAGGAGGTTCTTTTGCCAGCATCGACTCCGACTACGGCCACATTGACTGCCGTACTCCAGCAAATCTGGGCGTCAAAACAACTGCATCGCATCGTGTCAAGGGAGGCGAGTTGACAACCCACCGCCGAATCTTCGCGCTCCTCTGCTTCCTCTTACTTGATCACATACCGAAACTCCTTGAAGCCCACACATCCCAGACTAGATCGAGCATCAGGCACCATAATCCAACCTTGGAACTGATGACTTCTGGATATAAGCTTTGATTCCTTCGGCACAAGCTTATTTTCAAACTTTCTCAGCGAGGAGAAATCGAAACCAAAATCCTCAGCTCATGGTACTGGGCCGCCATCGCGCGAGTTCTGCGGCGCCCGAAAGAAGATGCGTACGGTCCCTTCTTTTCTTGCTCCCCCTCGCCCGCCCCCACCAGCTCTGAAGGACCGACGCTTGCTGCGGGAGCTGCAGTACTCGGAGCAGGCGACAGCTAAGGCGAAAATGCAACAGATTGTAACGATAGGGACGAGGATGAGGAGACAGACGATGATCGTTGTCTTATAGTTGGACGGGGAAAAAGTTCGCTTCTCACTGAAGGTGGTGAGCATTGTAAGTGTCAGGAAAGCTTATGTCGGTGGGATTTGCGGTGAATGGTTTGGATGTTGATGTGGGTTGAATCTTGAGAGGGGTTGGATGACAATTGCCACAAGGCTTGTAAGCTGTGATGAAAGTTGCATAGATAGGATATACAGGAGGCTGGTGATTGGGATGCTTGGTTCTGGTGTTCTGAAATTGAGGGTACTGAGAGGGTCCACGGTCCGGGGTAAGTTGCTAGCTGCTGTGCAACGAATGGGAAGGTGCGAACAGCGACTTCAAAACGGGAGCCATGATGAAATTCCCGAGGTCATGAACAATGAGGTATGGGAAGTAGGAATATCCCAGATCAACTGATTGATGGTAGTACAATGGGTATATTGAAGCACCTAGCTCGTAGGCTTTATTGATGCACCTCCTCCGTTCGTGGGTTGATTTTCTCCATCACCGATGCGAGCGTAGCCTTGTCCAAACGGGTGAATCGAATCTATGGCCAGTCCATGTCAGCAACAGTCCCTCGCTGAAAGGGGGAAAAGAACATGAAATAACATACCGTCTCATCCGCTCCTCCGCGCGTGGGCCCATACAGAGTTGAATCCGAAATACTAGCCTCAACCTCACTCTGCACCCGTCTCACCCAGATCCCATCCCAGTGCCAATCCCCAGGGGCCCTGGCTTGCGGGCTTCCAGCCTTCTTCACCACCCCCAATGAGGTAGCTGTAGCACTGTCGCTGCCCCTCTGGTGCGCCTTCCACGCATGCCACGCGCTCGGGTTCGCGGCCGCCTCCAATGGTAAGGAGTCCAGAACAGTCGCGTCGTCGAATGTCGAGCGGATATAGTCAAGAAGGACTGCTACGGGGACGGTTTGCCTCGTTTCCGAGAATCGTCGGTCTGCTGTCGGAGAAGTGGGGTCGATCTCTTCCGTCGTGGGCGAGGTGGGGGTTGTTTGGTCTTGGTCGGGTATAGGTTCTTCGCCGGCCGGCGTATCAGGTCTCCTTCCTCCGTTTGTATTAGTGCTGATGGTCGAGTTGCGCACGCTCACGGCTTTGATGGATGGAGCTGTTGACGGGTTGCATCCGCCTCGTTTGGCCCGACCGAACCAGTGCGGGAACCCGTGCCGTAAACTAAATCCGCCAGGGGGTAAGCGCTCATCGTCGGTGGCGCTGACGGGATCTTCATTCGAGGCACCTGTGCTGAAGGTGTAAGTGGTGAGGGGCACGACCAGGGGGTGAAAGACGTCGGTCGCGAAGTTGACCATGGGCGGCATGTCGGGATAGAAGTCAGGGAAGCGGATCTGGAAACGGAGGACAGCGGAGGCATATGGACCTTTAACAGACGAGTGATAAGCATGTGCATTGACTACTATGAAACTTCACTTGGCCTGCCGAACGTGTGGAGATCTCTTACCAGCGCGAACAAAGATGACACCAGACCAGAGCGTTGGGTCACCGGGACTGAGGCTCACGTAGGTGCCCGGCGGGGCTGCATGTTGCAAACTTGCACTGGTGCAATTAGCCGGAGATTGGACAACACTTGATTATGGACTGACTGACAATTCCAAAAGAAGCTGCTGTTTCCGAAGGGATGGAATGCTGGGTAAACGGGTTGTCGACATGATGTTTATGGTTGAGGCGGAAGTCCACTGATCTAGTCTGGCTTTCCATTCTTTAGGGGCGGGCGGGCTCGATTGACAACTGGAAGTTGTTGGATCTCGCCTTATCCCCGTTATCTCCACCCCCGCCTGCAGTGCCTCAAGGCAGATAAGGATATAGCGAGGTATGTACTAAGTACAATCTTGGTTCATTTTCAAATAGTCGACTAGTCTATCTCTATACTTGCATGAAATTCAACGCTTGTGGTGAGTGCTCCAATAACGCAAATAGGAAAGTGCACCGCAATCACAGACATCCTGCCTACAAAGCTCAGGTCATAAAAATGTCATTTCACAGCCCCCTTCTGAGTGCTTGAATTGAGGCCCTCTCGAGTTTTGCGTGGGGTTGCATCAGCCCCAGAACCGTCATACCCTCTCCCACGCCCTCATAGATACCACCCGCGATACCTTCCACCCACCAGTCTGTAATATTGATCACAGTCGAGCGCACCCTCCCTTCGTAAAGACCCAGGATGGTAGACCCAAAGCTCATGCTTCGTTTGCCCCAGCTATCTACCGTGTCCAGCGTCGTTGAAATGACACGTTCGGTGACCCGATGAGAGCGCTCGTACTGATAGACCCGCGCAAGGAGTAGCTTCAGGTACGGGACGACGTATCGCACAAGGACAAAGATTTGAATAATAACGAACGCCAGCAAGCGATGCAGGATTGACCTTCCAGACTTATTAGACCGATGATATGTGTCTGGTTCTGCGTCAGAACTTATAAGCCCTGTTGCCGGCTGGCTTGCATCGCCCGGTACCAATGTGGATGACTGGAGACTTGATGGAAGGTTATGTCGGATGGTTGCGATCTCGTCGTGAGTCAGTTCTGCGGGTAGAGCATCTAATAGATATCCCAGGGCAGTAATGTACAACGAGCGGGCCAGGGGACCGTCGCATCGGGGCAGTTGCGCTTCATATCCAGCGTTTCGGAGAAGGCTCAGCGCTAATGGTAAAAAGTGAGTCAGTCCTGACGCAACAGAATTTCCAGATCATCTTGCACCGAGAACTCCGCGTTCTGTAGTCGGAGGATCAGGGCATAATCCGGACCAATTCAGATCTATTAAGAGGGGATAGGTGTTGCTATTACAAACCAGGTATTACTCTATTCCATCGCAATCCAGACTCGGCTTCGTACTTCGATGATGATGGTACGCCGAATGTATCACCATATCTACCGTCTTCAAAGGCAGTGATCTCACTCATGTCTGGAGCCTTTCCCGATACAGACGACACGCAAGAGTCTCGCTCATTGCTCAAACTATCCGCTGTCGCAGGCCGCGGGAAAAAGTCGCCGCTGAGTGAGTCAGGCAGGGTCTTATAGCACTCCAATTCCGGAATGGAAGATGACGGCATACGCGAGTGCATGGAGGCACTCGGTTGCTCGCCAGTCGTATTCGCCTTGAAGTTTGGCGCGACGCCTGAGCTGACCGATCGCTGAATTGTAGAGTAAAAGCTAGGGAGTCGCCGTCGGAGAGATGCTGGAATGACGGGAAAGAAGGTGGTAAACGCCTGAGGATAGACCATTGTGTCATGTAAAGGTGTTCGATCATCCATGACGGCCATTATTGAAGGCCAAATGCCGTCTTTGACCCTGAATAGTACCTGGAGAGGAGGAAGGGCGAAAGGCTAAAGGGTCTGCGTCAGACATACGCAGGCGGGCGGGAAAGCGTTGAGACTCGCTTGTGGTTTTTCTTGGGTCTACTGATATTATCAGGCCACGGTGAATTTGCACGTGGCTGTGTCAGACCGTTAAGTAGCAGCGACTGATGCATGAAGACCATTTCGATTGCGTTGGAGGGGGAAAATCCCCTCGAAAAGCCCCGGCGTCCAGTTCCGAGAGAATCACATGTCAATCACGGATGTCAATAGATAGATAGACTCATCTCGACTCGGTTTCCCTTTCCCTTACCCCCGATAAGCAAGCAATCCCGCGACAATACCGAGCCACCCCCGTCAAGGTGCTCCGTGAGTAACCATGAAAACATTCATAGGTACTGGGTATCAATTCATTTCATTCGTTCACGCGAGCCATCCAGGATGGATACCAGACCCAAGATACCTAGCCAATCAAATGGAAGTGGCACGCCTGTCAGTTCAAGTTACACGCCCTGCGCCCTACGTCTGACATGTGCGAATCAAGGATCGAATCCCTTTATGAACCGATTATATTAAGACTAAACATCGCCCGCTTTAACTTCTGTGTCAATTAAAGAACCTTTTGAACGCTCACAAGACGATGACATGACTAACTAAAAACAGAATCCGAGACTTTTACCACCATAACTTTGTCCGTCTGACAATCTCCTAGGCCAATTACTCCTCCTCTTTCGCCAATCAGGCATTCCTTCCAGGAAAATATAGATCTTGTGCCAGACTGTGGTTCGGATCAAGACCTGCATCGGACATGTACACTTCGTTTTGCTTGGGACTGGGTATAGGAATGGGTGCCGAAGCCATCTTTGACGGAGCCAGTGGCTGTGCCATCGAAACTGCCACCTGTGCCTCATGTTCATGGGAAATAAAATCATTATCACTTCCGCCGTCGCCTCCGAAACCCAGACCCTGCAATTCCTCCAAGGGCATCTCATCGTACCGGGAATTCAACTGTTGAAGGAATTCTGGGTCGAATCCCATTTGCACGAATGGATCAACCGAAGCGCTCAACGGAGTAGAAAACGCGGTCGGTCCAGCAGACAAACTGCTTCCCCAGTCAGACGACAATTCTGACTGTGGTCTAGTGGGCATGATGCCAGAATTCTCGGCATAGCTACCAATGGAGCTTCCAGGTGCGCTTGCTGGGACAGAGGACCTACTAGTTCCTGGAAGCGCAGGGCTGTGAAACCCGGAAGGAGGAGCCATAGGACTGAATGGTTGCTGTGAACGACAGGCAGACCGTGCTAACAAATTGGTTTCCAAGGGTGGCTGTCGCAGTCCGTCCGTTGCGGCGAATGGGGGCTGCATACCCAAGTCAGAGAGCTGGATGTGGTCCGAGCCGGGAACAACCTCAAGACCAGTATCCCGTTTCAGGAAGCTGAGCCAGACCGGGTTGTCGGCACAAGTCTGGTGCCAGCGGTCGTCGGTGCCGTAAATGATCATCCGGGCTTCATCTTGAATCATCTGATCCGAGGGCACAACGCCTGCAGCTACTTGATTGTGTATGAAGGCAGTGAGTTCATGTTTCAGTCGAATGAAGCAATTGGCGTCTTCTGCTACCACGAGTCCAGGCGCTTTGCCTGCTGCAGAAGAAGGCTTGAAGGGATTGAGGGTCTTCTGGTCGTGGCCAATGAGGTACGGTGGCATGGCATTCTCAACGAGGCCTAAGATGAAGGGCTCAAAGCCCCAATCACCTCGCCATTGAGTCATGTTGCTGCCATTCTTGAAATGCGAGGCCAGATGATCGACTCGGTCCTTCCAGGTCGATAGACCAATTCCGCAGAATCCACATCGTGACTTCAATTCAGTGATGCTACTCCGCCATGCATCCATGGATGAGAGAAATTTGACATTGTGCATGAGCCGAAGGTGCTGATTGAGATGATCCTTCCGATAGAAGGAACGTTCCGCAGATGTTTTCTCTTGGCAGGCACTGTAGTTGTGTGACTCCAGGTGGTCCATGTCTGGGTCAACGGCCATGCAGAACACACAGCGATTGGCACCACCGATAAAGGCAACCCCCCCTAACGGCGAGCATGTCCACTTCTCGAGGGCTAGATGAAGCGACTTCTCATGGCGTTGCCAGTCATACTTTGTCTGGAAGGTATCTGTACAGAAGGTGCATTGAAATATTCGGGCGTTGCGGGTCTTCTGCTGGTTGAACGGGTTGACGGGCAGTGAAGGCTTCCGACGACGACGCCGTTCCTTCCGTTCCATCGAGCCAAACGACCCCAATGAGGAACGGTGTGAGAAGGCGGACGCAAAGGAGAGATCGGATAAGGAAGAGCGACTGGCCGATTGACTGGTTTCATGACTGCTGACTGATGGAGCATTAAACAAATTGGAGTTGTCATGGCTTGAGTCATTGCTGGACCCAGTCTTCCGAGAATGGGAACGCACGTGACCTGGATGAAAAGAGCGCGGCCGCTCAGGATCTAGGGACGTATTGTTCAAAGCTCGAATAATATCGGATGTGGCAGCGGGTTCGTTTTCGGGAGGAGAGTGCTTCCAACGCTCAAGAGGCGTCATGGTTGCGACGTCTCGACGTTGCTGCTGTCCGGGGATATCCACTGCTCCGGGCGCTGCTGGAGAACCGCTGCGCGGAGGAGCTCGAACTTTACCGCGTCGCCGAGCGTTGGCAAGCCAATTGCATATCTGGGTTCGTTTTAGACCCGTGCGTTGCTTCAGCTCGTCTTTTTCTTGGTCAGTAGGGTAAGGATAGGCACTGTGGTCCAGCAGCCAGGTCTTGAGGATGCGGACCGCCTCGCGCGACAATCGGGAATTGCTCTTCCTTGACTGGCCGTCCGCTTCCTCGGCGATGTACGAATGGGACTTAAGCGCCTTCTTCCCTGTTAGACCGCCAGTAGTATTATCGATGTTTTCGGCAATCGGGTGTAATGTGTCCAGGAACCGGCCGGGAGCTTCGACCTGCTTCGTGAAACTGCATTCACGCCAGAGAGAGATGCAACAAGTACAGCCACTTTGACGCATCACTCCACTCTTCGCAACAAAGCAATCTAGATTCATATGCCTGCAGAAATCACAGGGCTCCCTGGCACGCCTCATTGGATAGACACCATTATCAAGAAGCGAATTAGGAACATCCACCAATTGATGTTCTTCGAGACCCTGCTTCGGTGGGTCGTTGGAGAAATCTAAGGGTTCGTCTTGGAGGAAGGAGTTGTAGTTCGCAGCGGCATCACCCTCGTCAATCTCAAACTTGTCGGAGGCAATGTCATCTTCGCGTACAAGAGAGTGCGAATCATACGAAGCCTCGTCGAAATCGAAGTACTCCATATCCCACTGGACGAGATCTTTTGAGGGAATATTAAATTCAAGAAAGAAGTCAGTGGGAGGCTTGCGAACAAGTTATCCGTGTCTATCTTCTTCTGGAAGATGAACAAAGAGGAAGATCAGACGAGCAATAGTATGGAGCAAGAGACCAAGTCATGAACTGTCTGTAAAAATGGATAGTAAGCGGGTTGTTGGCGGGCGGACGGGACAGCCAACATGACTATATTTTTCGTCTGGGGTATCAAAAGCACGCCGAACTGCAGAACCCTGGTCGATTTGCCAGTTCCTTCCATGCACCCCGGGGGGGAGGGGGGGGTGTTTCATGGAGCCATGGAGCGCTGGATCGTAACCCGTTAGACCTACGGAGTAGCGATTGTTGGTCTCCGGAGAAGGCTGCGTGGTCCGGACGGGGATAGGCGAGCAATGGACAAGAGATCAGGAAAAAACTGGAGCTCATGCAAGACTGCACGCCCTTCCAATGACAGCACCATTCCTATTTGAGGCAAGCGTTGTCAATGCGTACAGCCAACTTTGCGCCCACACTAATCCCGGATAGGCAGGCATGATTCATCTGGGCTGGCAACGATATCGGAGCGGTGGGGGGAGGGGGAGGGGGGGTCCATTGTCATCAAATTATCAACACAGCGATAAACTAAGTTACTGAGTACTCGTGACTACATGTACATGTGGATGCCAAGACGAAGAGACTCCTTCTCCTTCTCCTCTACGTACTGCCGTTTACCCGCTTATCGAACCATATGATCTCGTCCTCTTTGTCCATTCAATCACTAAGGTGGACTCTCCCTTGCATATACTGCGGGCGCCAACGCGATGTCATTCCTGCTTCCCTTGGTCGACTCTCAGCTCAATCACGGAACCTTCTTGTCCGATAGGAACACAGCCTAAGAGATATTGAGGCTTGGCAGACAATGCGGCCTCTCCAGGTGTGCATGACATAGTAGGCCATCACCATGATCAGAAGGCTCAGATTGGTACATCGCTGGTCTAGCGACACAACGCCGGAAAGCAGACAGCATCTACCGCAGCGATTATGGTTGATCTTTAGCAGCAGCATCGTCATCTCACACCAGGCTTCCTCCCTTGCCCCTCATCCAGGTCTGTGCGACTACCATCTCTCTTTGTTCGGCTCGCGCCCCCGCGATGTAATCCTCGTGTGGTTCGAGCTATCAAGGTGTTCGCAACTGCGCCAACAAGCGGCTTACAACTACCCGCAATACGAGGACGCATGGCAAGCAGGAAGCAAGAATCACTAGGTTGACTTTGAAGCATGAGGCTGGAAATGCAAGCAATGCGTTCCCTTCCTCCAATCCGGCACCTCCGAGGATATTGCACATAAGAATAGGAGTGTGAATCAATCAGCCATTGAGCAGCTAAGGTGTTATTACTCAAGTCAAGCCAGTCCGGAGAGTTCGTATGCACAAAGCCTAGTCGTATGCTTTTGAATGTGTTTTCCGATTGGCATGTCCCGGAATTCAAAAGGAATCTCGCCGTTCGATAAACTTGTGCACTTGAGCAAGACTAACTAACATAAGGCTGGTAGCCAAGACCCGCCTTGCTCCACTTAGAACTCTGGATGCCAAGAACTGGAAGAAAATTCGTCGAACCCCAACAGGAGCCGAGGGAAGGAAGCAGCCTGAGAAGCCGAAAAAAAAAATAAAAAAAATAAAAGGAGAGGTGATGGATGGGGCTCCTGTAGGGGGAAACATACCTCCCGGCTGCTGTATAGCAAACGGCTCCTAACCCACGGCGCATCACCTGACTGTGGACAATGAAAGAGGCGCTAGAATACATAGCAGGCCAAGGGGGTCTGTATAGAGCCTTTTCTACTGTTAATAATAGTAGTATTTAGTTATAAAGAGTGATTATTGGTTATCATACAGTTATAATACAGTTACAATACAGTTATAATACAGTTAGAATACAGTTATAGTAGTAAAAAATAGTCTTAAAATAATAAATATTATTATATAATAGAAAGAGTATATTACAAAACTGTATATAACTAATATTAAAAATAGATTACTTAATAATTAATTTTAATACTAACAGTTATCTTAAATATTATGAAAGTTTTTTATAGTTTATTTTTATATTAAATTAATTATCTTTTTATTTTTTAACTATAGGCTAAGAAGTAATAACAGTACTATTAAGATTTTTAAATATATAAAATAGTATTTTAAAATATAAAAATAATAGAAATCTTTATAATATTTTATATAAAGTTAATATTCTATATATACTATATTAAAACTGTTGAGATTAGAAAAGTATAAGCAGACTTCTATAAAAAATCTAATATAAATATTTCTTTAATATTAGAATTAGGGCTTATTAGAGCCTATTTATTTAAATATTTAAAATAAGAAAATACTAATAAAAAATCTTTTCGAATTACTTATAAAGATTTCACAAAAAGAAATATAGAATATTAATAATTAAAATAGTATATAATCCCACAAGAAAAATAGAATAAAGTAAAATAATATTAAATAAATAATTAACTATAAAATAGATAGAAACTAATAAATATTAGTAAGTATAATATAAAGAGTATAAAAAACTATAGATTAATTATTTAGAAATCCTAATATAACTCTAAAAAGATAGTATTATATTATTATATTAAATTAAAATACTCTAAAAGTACTCTGTTAAGTATACTAATAAAAATATTTTAAAAATTTAGTCTATTAAATAGACTCTTAGTTTTCTAAAATTAAGTTATTTAGATAGAATATATTTCTTAATTATAAAATTATATTTATTTAGTAGAATATAGTAATTTAAAAGCTATAAATATAGCTGGTAGAACTTTAAAATTAATTAAACTTAAATAGAAAAGTTATAATTTTAAGTACTATTAAACCCAAGTTGCAGAAACTGTCGAATTTAATCTATTTAAAAAAAATAAGTTATAAGATTATATAGCGAGGCCCAATCTACCCAGATCTTATAAATTCTAAAAATAAAAATAAAAATAATTAAAGTTAAGATTCTAAATAGTAAAAAAATTATTTTATATTTATCTGTATTTCTGTTCTCTACTTAATATATTATAATTTATTAATAGTCTATATTTTATAGTAAATAATAGAAAGTATATTCTAATATAAATATTTAGAACAGCAAGATTTCGGAGCTATTTATTTTTTAAAACTAATAATTTATTTATAAATAGTTAGCTAGTTATTTATATTATAAAAAATAAGATATATTATTATTAGACATAAATCTTTTCAGATCTTAAGATTTAAGTAATAAAGTAACTATAATAAAATACTAAAAAGTTTTTTAATTATATATAATAAGTCGGAATATTATTAGAATTAGAATAATATAATATATTAAAGTTATTAAAATCTTTTAAATAATAACAATACAGGTCCGGATAATATATTCTAATAATAAACTTAGTTTAATTTATAAATAAAATATTAAAAGTAAAACTAAAGTATATTTAAGATATTTTTAATAAAACCAAGTTTTATTAGTTTTATATTATAAGATTAGTAAAAGTAGAATAAGTACTTATCTAAGTTTAAATAATATCTATATTTAAAGATATTTAAATACTAGCAGATAAGACTAATAAGTAGATCTAATAATTTTTTAAAATATTATAAAATATTTTTTTATACTTTTTAAATTTAAAATCTAAAATATAAAGTTCTAAAAACAGAGACTAAAATTCTTTTAATTTAAATAAGAAATATTATACAGTCGATTAAAAACAAGATTTAATAATAATACAAGTAATTTAAATAGTAATAAATAAAATAATAAATTTTTTAAACTAAAAAACTAAATCTGCTTAATAAATAAGAAAAAACTTTTTATATACTTTTAAAATAATTTAATTTTAAAGTAATACCGACTGTATAAAAAAGAGTTAAACTTTAAGTTATATCTACTATTTTTTAAATAATAGTAGATATAATACCCAAACTTAATACTATAATTTTAAGTATTAGAATTTTTTATTTATTAAAGTATATCGCCGGTAAATATAATAATAAATATAATAATAACTATATATATTCTATAAAAATATATATAAAATTCTTAAAAAAGAGTCCAGATCTTTTTTTAAAATATCTAAATACTATCTTTTATTTTTGTACTATAAAAATCTAATATTAGAATAAAAAAGTTATTCAGATAATATTATTTCTGGTAAGTTAATTTTACTAAAATAAGATAAAAAGTTTTTAAAATTTTATATATATTTTAATATACTCTAAAATTATTAATAAATAATAAAAATAGAATTAACCAAATATTAAGCTATTTAAATAACTACTAAAAGTAGCTATATTTATAATATTTAATCTCCAACTCTGCTTGAAGAAAATATATCTTAATATATTATTAAAATTTATAAATAGATAGATAAAGTATATAAAAAATAATAATTAAATTATTATTTAAAATAGTCTAATAAAAAAATATAAAATTAACTTATTTTAAAACTAATAATATTAAGATCTTTAGATACTTTTAATATTCGACCAAAAAGTAAAAATAGTTATAATCTGATTTAAAAAAATCAGAATAATTTTTATAAAATTTAAATAGTTAGTATTATTCTAATACCGGTTATATAATTAGAATAATCTAATTATTAGTAGAAAAAAATATTCGTTTATTAAGTTCTATAAAAATAATCTGATTATATTAAATAAAAACTTTATAGTTTCAGAGTATTTTATAATTTATCTAAATAAAATCATCTAGTAGTAATAGATTTTTATTAAAAAAAAATATATATTTATTAAATATAGTTATTAGAGAGAATCTTTATATATAAGAATACCAGAGCTTAACTAGATTATTAGAATATTTAATTATTTTAAAATAGAGCTTTTTCTGGTTAAGCTAAAATAATAAAATATAATAAAATAACTCTAAAAGATTATATATAATTTAAAGTTTTTTTAGAATTTTCTCAGCAAAATCTTCTTTAGGTAATAACCGAAAAGAGGATTATATTATTAGATTAATATTAACTTTATATTTTTTAGTTAAAAAAAGAGATAAGAATTTTTTAACAGTTTATTTAAAAATATCCAGCTTTTTTAGAAAAATTTAAATTAAAGAATTATTAAGTAATTAAAATATTTTTACTAAGCTAGTATAATTCTCTTAAGAAATCTCTGTACTAAAAGCCCAGATTCTAAAAATAAAAAAAAAGTTAGATAGAGAGTCTGTAAACAGAATTAAAAATTATTTATAAAAAACTAATTTAATAAACTTTTATTTATTATAGGCTTAAAATAAAAAGAGTATTCTAGAAGAGAATATAATCTATTTTAAAATATATATATTTCTATTAAATAAATATTATTAATATTATTAAGAAAGATATTATTAAAAAAAATATTATTAAAAAAAATATTATCGAGAAAAATATTATTAAGAAAAATATTATTAAAAAAAATATTATTAAAAAAAATATTATCAAAAGAAATATTATTGAGAAAGATATTATTAAAAAAAATATTATTAAAAAAGATATTATTAAGAAAGATATTATCGAGGAATATATTATTAAGAAATATATTATTAAAAAAAATATTATTAAAAAAAATATCTAAGTTTATTATATATTAAATTATTAGTAATATATAGAATATTAATAAAAGAAAAGCTCAGTATTAGTCTAATACTAAAATACTTTTACTATTAGATTTCTATTTATTAAATAAATAAAAAGTCTCAGTTTCTAAATAGACAAAAAGTTAGTTGAATTGTAAATATAATAAAAAAGAAGATATACTTAATAAAACTGTCTAACTAAATATTTTAATTTCTAGATTATTAGACTAGTAAAAGATATAAAAGCCTGATTCTTTTACTTAAAATATATTTTTAGTTATAAAAAAAATTAATATATAAAGTAACTAAAGAACTTAAAATAATAAAATAAAAAAAAAAAACTACTAGTAGTATAATATCTACTAAAAAAAAAAATAAAGTTTATAAAAAAGTAGAATTAAATCTCTTTTTTTTTAATAAACTATATAATAATAATAATATAAGTTAGATTACTATTATAAAATCAGTAAAGATATATTATTATAAAAATATTAATAAAATATTAAGTTTAAGAATTATAAATATTAATTTAGAAATAGAAAAAATAGATATAAAATATATTTATAAATATTTTATAGTATATTTAAAAAATAAACTTATAGTATTATACTATCGATTAAGATTAAGATATATTTATATATTTTAGTATATTAAATAGTAATATTAGTAATTAAAAGAGTATAAAAATATCTTTAAATTATTAATTACTACTACTTAGTATTATTAGTAAGTAGTATTAAAAATAATTATTATATTTTTTTTAATTATAATATCCAGAAAAAGTCTACTTATTCTGTTTATATATTATAATATACTTTTCTAAAAACTTATTTTTTTAATATAAAGTCAAAGAAAATAACCTTAATATTTTTATAAAATAATTTAAAAAAATTACTATAGAAAACTTTTAAAAAGACATAAAAATTATTTATTCTATTTTTTAAATTATAAATATATATTTTATTTTTTATATAATTTATATTCTTTGTATATATTATAGCTATAATATAATTATTTATTCTTATACTCTACTTTCCTACGCCCAAATTCTTATATTTATACGAAAATAAAGAAGTAAAAATAAATATACAGCTTTTTATTAGACTTAATAGAATAATAAAATAAAAAAAACTTAAGATTTTTAGTAAGAAGCTGCTTAATATAAAAACAGCAAATAATATTAATATTTTTAATCTTAATAGTCTTAAAAATCTGCAGAAGTTAATTAGAAATATATTATTATTAAAAATCTCTAAAAAAAAAATAGTAGTAATAAAATATATATAAATAGAATTAAAACAGGTATAGTAACAGGCAGTTATATTTTAATAAAAAGTTTTAATAATTTTAATATAATTTATTTTATAGAATTTTTTATATATATTATATAAATACTAAAGCGCGAGTTGTAGCGGAGCTAGATATTAAAATTCTTAATTTTAAAAAAATACTTTTTATTAATTTAAAAAAAGATCGAGTATCAGCCGATACTTACTATTAATTTTTTTATAAGCAGATATTATAAATATATTATATTAAAACTAATAATCTTATTATTAATCTTTTTAATCTTACAGAACTGGATTAGAAAGTACTAAAACTATAACTTAATAATAATAATATTAAATATAAAAATATATATATAATACAGTTTAGGTATAGGATTAGCTTCGGTAAATAAATTAATATTTAATAATCTAATATTCTTAGAAATATTCTATTAATTTTAGTTAGAAAATTAATTTAATAGTTTAAGTTAAGAAGCTGCTTAACAAAATTATAATTTAGTAATAATAATATTAAATATTAAAATATATATATACTAAATATAGCTTAAGCATAGGATTGGTCTTATTTAATAAATAAATAAATAAAATTAAATAGTAATATTCTTTTTATAACAAAAAACTAAGTTTAAGAACTAATTAAAAAAAAATAAAAAAAAAATTAGATATATTTTTTAATAGTCTTCTTAGATTTTAAATTAAGCTTATTCTTTTATTCTATTTTTTAAGCTGTATTAAAGGCCTTATTAAAATTACTAATATTAAAAAAATTATATATAAAAAAATTTATAGTTATTTTTTTATTTAACTTATTATTTATATTAATTTAACTCTGATAATCCCGGATTTATATATTTAAAACTGTTTAAAAAAAAAATCTGTAACAGATAATTTTCAAAATTTTTTATATATATATAAGCTGTTAAATATTTTTATTAAATATTTATAATTTTATTTATATATCTAAATAATATAATTATATTTTTTTTTAATAACTTTAGATATTAATTGCAGTTTGGTATACTGCTTTATTAAATAAGCCCGAGTTATAAATTAAAATATACTATTTAAAAATTTAATTAGTCGATTTATAATAAAAAGATTAAAGATTTTTAGACTTATATTTAAGCTATTTTTATTCTAATTCTAAACAGTTATTAATAGAAATTATTTTTTATATCTAGATAAAAATATCTGCTGATCAGCAAATTTTATAAATTAAATTAAATATTTAATATAATTAGTTAAAATTATTATACTATTTAATATAGTTTTTCTGCTTTAAAGACAGACAGTCGAGCTATTTATAAGCTTATTATTTTATAAAATATAAAATTTAGAATTTTTATATTTTAAACAGTTTTTAAATTTATTTTTTTATTTTTTGGTATATTAAATAGCTTGGTTTTAATTCTTTAAATATTATTTCTATTAGCTATTAAAGTTAAGAATTATTAAGACTTAAAAAAAACTACTAGTAAATAAATTATATTAACTTAGTTTAAGTTTTAAAATTCTTTAATTATTATTAGTTATAGCTTTTAAGTCTTAGTAAAAAAGTCGAAATCTAAATAATAAAATTTAACTTAAACTAAAATAAAAATAGAAAATTATTTTTAAAAGAAACAGAATTATAAGCAGCCTTAGATATTTAAATATTTTAAGCAAAATATTAAAGTTTTTAATTTTCTATTTTTAAAAATTTAGAAAAGTCTTTCTAATAATTAAAAAAAAAATATAAAAATTCTAAATCTAATAATAAATATTTTATTAATTTAAAATCAGATAATACCGGACTTAATTAAATAGTTTTCTAAAGATTTTCTATTCTTTTAATTTATTATAATATATGCTAAAAAGCAGATTATAATATAATTAAAAAATTTTAAATTTTTATTATAAATTCTAAAGACTAATCTTGCTGCTAAAATTAAAATAATTTATACAGATTAAGCTTCTTTAAAAGTCTTAGAATTTGAGAACTATTTTAAGTAGACTTTTTATTAAAAATATAAATAAAAGTAGTCTTTTATTTTTTTATTTTCTATAATACTAGCTAATTTTAAATATTTTTTAGATCGGATCTTCTTTCTAGCTGTTATAATTAATTAATACTATATACTATTTAACTAAATATTATTAAATATTATATATCTGTATATATTCTAACTCCTAAGAATTATTTATATATATAATATTAACTAATAATTATAATTTAAAATCTAAACCAATCTTAGTATAAAATCTAATATTAAAATAAGCAAGATATATTTATTTTATTATATAATAAACTCTGGTAGTTAGACTGTCTTTTTTTAATATTTATTTTTTTTTTTTAGAATCTAATCTATTTACTAGTATATTAAGTCAGATTTAAAACATATCTAATTAATACTAGAAAATTATTTAAATTTTAATTCTTACATGTTATTTTATATCTTATATTTTTAATTATATAACTTTTTAGACTTTATAATATAATTTTATTTTTTATATTATAAATATATACTTATCCGAGATGTATTTTATATATAATAAGTTACTATATTTTAAAAGCTTATTTCTACTAGAAAGAATATATATTAGGCTAATATATTTCTCTTCGAATAAATTAATAAATTAAAAAAGATTTAGATTAAGCTAATTTAAATATCTCCCAGAAAATAATCTGCCTAAATATATTTCTAGTAATTTATTTAGTATTCTTTTTTTTAGTACTAGTATTCTTTTTTCTAATATTAGTAGTTTTTTTTTTAATAGTAGTATTTTCTTCTTTAGTAGTAGCAGTCTTTTTAATATTACTAATATTTTTTTTTCTAGTATTAGCAGTCTTTTTTCTAATAATAATATTCTTTTTTTTAATATTAGTATTTTTCTTTTTAGTATTAACAGTCTTTATTTTAATCTTATTATTTTTCTTTATCTTTCTGTATAAATTTTATTTTTTAATATTTCTAAAATCTTCGGAAGCTATATTTTTAAATAAAAAAATAAAAATTTTAAAAATTTATTTAAAGTCGGTAATATTGCTTTCTTTAAAAAATATTTTATCTTTAAAATATACTATTTTATTATTTTTTATAATAACTTTAAGTATATTAATATTTTTTTTTTTAGAATTTAGAATTAATACTAAAGACTTTAATAGTTTAATTATTAAGTTAAAAAAAGCTTTATTACTCGACCGGTTATTTAGTACTATTTAAAATATACTAAAAATATAATATTTAAAAATATAAATAATCTTTTTTTAATCTAATTACTAAAAATATTTTATAATCTATTTTTTTTAAACACGTGACAGCGGCATACCAAAAAAATATATATTTTAATAAAATTTTTAAAGATTAAAACCGATCGAGTTAAATTAAAAAAATATAATTAGAATTATATATTTTTTAGGCTTTTTTATAAAATATATAATAATATTAGCTTTTTTTTTTATTATTAGACTACTATAAATCATCTCTATATTAAATCCGGTCTTTTATAAAATTATTAAAATATAAAGTTTTTTTTCCGAAAACTATATTTATATAATTAATTTTTTCTTTTTAAATCATATTAATATATATAAAATTTTTAGTATAATTTGTATTTTTGGTATTCTTTGAATAAGTATAACTAATTACTTTATATTTATTTATAAGTTATTTCTACTTTTCTACTAAAGTTTAGATTATATATAAAATATCTTAACAGTAATAATATTTTTAATTTATTTTTATTTTTATAAATATTATATTTATCTAAGCATCAGCTTGTATCTTTTTTATAAATTAATTATTTTAGAAAAATCTATCTTTAAAAAAGTCGGCTTAAATAAAATTATACTAAGCTATAAAACTTCTAAAATTAACTAATAAAAATATACTATAGCCTACCGGTACCGTGGATTTTTTCTGTTTAATTAGTTAAGTATTATAATATAGTAATTTTTAATTTAATAAGTTTTATAGGCTTCTTATTTCTTAAAATTAAACTTTATATTAAATATTTTATATATTACAGGGGGGATATTCTTACTGATTATTTAGCTATTTTTAAATAAAATTATAGACGCAAGGATTCTTCGGATTATTAAATATTTTAGAAGAATATAAAACTATATTAATTATATCTTTTTATCTAAATCTATATAAATAATATATTTTTTAAAAAAAATCTTACTAAAAATAAGATTTATATAACAAGTATTTAAAAATATAATTAGAATTTTTTTTATAACTGCCGGCTCTATTATTTCAAATATTAAATATCTTTTAAAAAATAATTATAACTATCTAATAAAATTATTATTATAATTATTAAAAAAAATATTATTATAAATAGAAGATTAAAATCGTTTTTAATCTATTATATAGTTTAAAATATTTCTAATATCTTATTATATAGATTATAGATCTTATTTAGAATAATAAGCCTAAAATAATCTTTAATATTATTAAAATAATTTTTTAAATAATTTTCTTTATTTTTAAACTTATTTTTATATTTATATATATACTAGGCTTTAATACCTAAAATATTATAGCAGCTTTTAAATATATTATAACTATTTAATATAACTATTAAATATTATTTTTATTTAGTAAAGATTTTATAGTCAGCTGTTAGTTTATTATTAATTTATTTAATATTTTTTTAATTTTATATTTTTTTATAATATATATATAGTACTAACTATTTTATAATATTTATAATCTCGGTTTACTATTAATAAATTAGATATAATAGTATTAATATTAGAATCAGCTTTTTTAGTTTTTCTGTAGTAAGTTTATTTTTAGATTTGATTTTTTTTCTAAAATATACTATATACTTCTAAAAATTAGTTATAAAAGTCTAATACTAAAGTCTTCTAAATTACTTATTATAAAAATAATACTAATAAATTACTATATTTTTTTTAGTCTAATTATATCTGCTAGTAATATTTTTTATACTATTTTTTTAATTATAATCTTAATAATAGCCCAGATTCTAATAGATTACCAGAATTTTAATATTATAAATATAATTATATTCGGTAAATATAGATATTCCGAATCTTTAATCTTAAGATTTTAGTAGGCTTTTAAATAATTTTTTTTTTAATAGTTAAGATTATTAATAAACTACTGGATTTACTCCAGCTTTTTAAGCTTTTCGGAAGTAATTTTTATTAAATTATTTTTCTTATTTATTGTTAGTAGAGCTTTAAAATCAGATATAACTAAATATTTTAATATTTTAAAAATATTATTTCTAATATTTTTAGTAAATTTTTTAAAGTTATTTTTATTTTTATTTTTATTTATCTTTTTAATAAGCCTTTCGGCTTTAATAAGATCTTTTAGCTTATTTAAAATTAATATTTAATTTATTTTTATTATTAACTAGAAAGACTCAGTCGGATTATAAATATTTAATTTATAGAAAAATTACAGCTGTTTTTTTTTGCTTAAGACCTTAGCTTACTACTAAAACTTATTTTTATTAAAATCTAATTTAGAAACTTTGGTTTTTATATTTTTTATATTGTTAAATAGCTCTGTTATTATTTTTTTTATATTTATCTTTTTCTTTTTTTTAATATAACAATCTGACTTTCTAGTCTTATATAGATTTATATTTTCTATAAAAGTTTTTTGTATTAGTCTAATATTTAATATTTTTAATTATTTTGCTTACCTCCGAAGTAAACAGTTCTAAAAATAAAGATTTCTTCTAATTTTTAATTAATTTAACTGGATAAATATATTATAATAAGAATAGTATAGATCTTCCAGACAGCCTTCTTTTTTTTATTATTATTTATATTCCGCCGAAAAAAAATATCTTTATAATTTATTTTATTAGTATACTTTACTGTCTATAAAAAGCAAGTAAAATAGTCAGCTTTATTCTAGCTTTATTTATTTAAAATAAATACTAAAAATTATTACTATCTATTTATTTTATTATAAACTAAATACTTTTATATTATCTCCAGTAAGATACCTCTTTTTTTTTTTTATATATTTTAAGTAGTTGTTCTATAATTTAATTTAATATAACTTAATTAATAGTAACTTCAGCCAGTTAAGCCATAATTTATATAAAATTAAATATAATATCTTCTATAATTCTGTATATTTTTTTTTAAGATCGAGTTTTATTACTTACTTATTTTTATTTTTATTATTATTATTTAAATATATATTATCTAAAAACTCTCTATATATAGCTAATAAATAGATTAACTTATTATACAGCCTGATTATATTACTAGATATTATAGAAGATTATTATATATTATAAAAGATTACTATATATTATAATAAAGAAGAAAGAATATTACTGTATATTATAGAAAATTACTGGATATTATTCTATAATTTTAAAAACTACTTATAAAAAAGTATTAAAATCTTAGTTTTAAAGCTAAAATAGATATTAAAACTTAGTTTTACTTATCTTACTTGCAGATAAAAGAAGATAGATATTAAAAATATTAAAAATATAAACTTTAGAATATGTTTAAAAAAATAAAAAAATTAGTACAGAGGATAAGAAGATAAAAAAAAATTAATAAAAAAAATAAAAAAATAAAAAAAAATTAGTATAAAGAATAAGAAGATAAATAATAAAAAATATAAAAGTTAAAATATATTATATAAAGAAGAGATTTTAGTCTCCAGTAAATAATTATATATATAAAAAATTAAAAAGGCTATATTAAGAAAAAAGTAAATAGTAAAATAAGATTTTAATAAAATAATACCTATTTTTAGTAAGATTTTGATAAGATAATACCTATTTTTAATAAGATTTAAATAAGATTATACTTATTTATATCTTAGTTTACAAAGTAGAACAGTTATAATAATAATTTAAATTACTATTATAAATAAGTATAAATAAAAAATACAACAGTTAGTATAACTCTAAGATTAAAATATATTATAATAGTAAATAATATAAAAACTACTTTAGATCTAGTAAAAAAGATATAGTTTTAGTATAATCTATTATTTACATAAAGATTAGTACTCCTAGATTTAAAGAACTTATAATTAGTTAGAACTTTATATAACTTTATTATAACTTTATATAACCGGAGCAAACCGCAGTACAACCACTGTAACTTACCCCCTCGGCCCGCTATGTATATAGTACCTAGATAATAACCTTATGCCTCTATGAGAATCACCACGCCTCGTTTTCTGTAAATTTCTCCATTCTTTGTACTTAGTATGTTCACTGGACGGTGACGGTTTACTGAGGTTTCATGAAACACACATAGTATCCCTACTGGCAGAGCATGTCAGTGTAACGGCACTCTTTCCGTAGAATGCCATGGTGTGTCCAGTTTCCATGATCCATGCTCTTGCACTCGCTTTATGTTGCTCGAAGGTGACGGGATGTATTATGAGGTTGACTGCATATTGAATTTACCAAGGATCAACATCTTTCCACCCCCTCATGCCATAATGAACACACACTCGATGTATTATATCCTTGGATATCTTTTGTAGAGAAATTAACCGTACCAGAAGTATGTATAGATAAATACAAGTGTATCTCGCCAACCCTATGGCTTGCATAGTTCAAACCAGGTCTCTACAAGCCCCACATCGAGAACAATAATAGATAGGTGGACGACAGTCAATTCAGCCCTCTCCAGACGGTCCACTGTTACCCGAGCCACCAAAGAAGTATCCTTCCAGCATATCATAATTGGCATTCTCACTCCAATCATGCTGAAAATCCATCGCCATGCCAAAGCCGAGGTCGATCCCCACACTGTGACCGACCCCATGGCCTAATGAAGGCATGGCCTGGAGATTGTACTCGGGGTTGTTGTCGTCGGAGGTGGGAATTTGGCCATCGGCTGCACTGCTGGGGTCAAAGTCGAGGAAATCAAGGCTGATAGAGGTAGGGCGGTCGTGAGGGGGTTGATATTGAGCACCAGCAGGGTGGCTTGGGTTGTTGCCGGCACCGACACTGTTAGGTGAGGCGCTTTGCTGAGGCGAGTGGGCGTAATAATACTGCGGCTGCTGTGGATGCGGCTGCTGTTGAGCCTGAGGCGAGACAGGATTGTCGTATGGAGACGCGTAGTATTCTAGAGAAGGGGTTCGCTGGGGATGGGGACGAATGGAAGTCCGATCGGGAGGGTAATTGGATGAGGAGGGTTCTGGGTAGTCGGGTCGGGGCCCGCGAGACGGTGGTAGTGGGTACGACTGCACAGGTTTCCTGGACCCATTGTTGGGCCGGTCGGGAACACCAGCATGATCGTTGAACAGGTCACCAAGATTCATGTCGAAGCGTGGCAATGGGCGAGGTGCTTGACGCATAGGGCCGGCACCCTGTCGACGGACGGGGCCTTGGATATGGCGAGACCGTGAATCAGCTTGGTTGCCTGCGTATGCTCTGGCCTGGTTGGTGTGAAGTGCAGCTGCCTGTCGTTGTGCTGCTTCTGCCTGGATCCGGCTGATGTCTACTTGCGATCCGAAACCAGTAGTCGAGAGACACATCTGTACTGTGGCTTTGCTCATTCGCTCGAAGGCGTCTCGACATGCCTCTGCAGGCGGACATTTGTGCATGAGATCCCCAAGAACGGAGGTAGCAGCAAGGACGGTGAAGTCGACCTCGTCGAGTGTCTGTAAACTATTAGAGACTGGGGACAAGAGAATGGTAGAAAGAAAGTAATGGTGAAGTACGTACCAAGCGACTGCGAACCAGAGCTGAATGCCAAATCGCATAGAGAAAAGAGATACCTGAAATGTATTAGCGCACGCTTGTTAAACGTCAGTTCGATCCAACTTACCCGCCATGAAAATATGGTGTGTAGCCAGATAAGTATAATTGACCAACCGCACACGATGCATCTGGCGATAGATCCGAATCACCTTCTGCCCAGCCTCGGCGACTTTGTAGTAGATTTCATCCTCGGCCTCCACTTCATCCACATTGGAAAACGACGGACTGGACACGTCTTCAGCAGGCATCATTTCATCTGCCAATTCTGCTGGCACCGTCAAACTCTGTTGATATAGCATGATAACAGCCTGCCAATAATTCAGCTCAAGGAACTCGACGGAGAACTGCACGCCTGTGTCACGGCGGGTTGGCGCACTTTGCTGCCATTCTGCCAAGCGCCTGTGAACGTCTTTGCGCCAGGAATGAAAAGAGTCGAAGCCTTGCAGGAACGGAGATACAATGTCTGCACGAATGGGTCTTCTGGCGGGATATGGCGACCTTTGTCTGAGGAAACGGGCTTGTTGATGCTGAAGCACGTCTTGAATTTCTGATTGCAGGACTCGGAGTTTAAAATAGTGGTGCGCTGCATGCTTATAACTCGGTGCACCCTCGGGCGGTGCCACGATGCCAGACTTAGTGATATATTTATCTTCGAACGCGGATGGGAACTCGGTGCTGATGGCTTGATCGCTGATACCGAATGGGCGACCGACACAGCAACTGACCAAACGATCGAGACTATATACACACCACCAAAGACGGCGACGAAGATCACGCACCCATTGGCGCCGTCCTAGTTCGCGAGTATCAACATGCTTCTTAGGTTTATCGGTGCTCTTGCTTTGGGTACGATTGATGCTCTCGTCCCCGGGTGTATCGATCTCTGTGCCATCCTCGTAATGCAAGCCGAGATCAACTGCCAGTCGCATTGCGACGCCAACGATATACCATAACCCAGGTGCTACAGGTCGCAAAAGAGCGAAACTAGCGAGAAGTAGCACAGCTTGCAATTCCTCTAAGGCACCTGATCCGTCTCCAGAGGCAGTATTCCCAAGGAAGGACTCCAGGTGAATGATTGCAGATGCATGGTACTCTTCCGGTTGATGTTGGTGGCTCGACAGTCGTGGTCTCTTAGAAATCGGGGATGAAGACTGGTCTCGACCTTCACATTTGCCGTCACCTGATGGCTTATCTTCGAAGATGATACCCGCACCTATAGCAAACACGATGTTGAGTGAGTAAAGGCTTCGCGGGGAGCGGTTCTTCTCGTCAACTGCATATGTCCGATCGAGCATCTCCATGAAGTCAGTCCGATGAAGAATGGGTATCTGAGCGTTTGCATGTTCGAAGTAAAGGTTGACGAGCCTTTCAGCCAGGTCCCGGTCCGGAAATGCCGCACATTTCATGGTCGGCCGTGTCTGTAAGCCGAAGAAAGAATCACGCATCGTACTACCAGCAGTCCCCGTGGCACTGTGCGGCAGGCGCTCATTGGGACGCATTGGCCCGCGCTCCGCAACGCTCCCTGACACGGAACTCTTAACAGCAGCGAAGACGACACGAGCGAAGGAGATCCCGGATGTGGAGCCCAGATATCGCGGATCAGAGGTTCCTTGCACCGATACCATTCCTATGTTTGATACCAAGTTCTGAATGCGCCAGTTGTCCTCTTTGTTGGGATCCCGACTTTTGTCCAGCTCTTGTCCGCTCGAGGCATCCATCTCCTGTCTCACGACCGAACCGTCTGTCTCCCCTTTCACTCCTTTCTCGTCTCCATCGGCTGTGAGTCCCTCGGCTGTAGACACTATCAAGGCCTCCGAGCCTGTGGTCGGTGCCTGAGGAGCATCAAGCCCCGCCTCCACTTTCACGGCCTCCTCTTCATCGAACGCAACAGGTTCCTTGTACTCGACTTTATTGTCCATTAACAGCTTTTCTAGATATGCCACGCGAGCCTCGAGAAAGTAGACGTAGCTACGGGGTATTTCGCGTTTCGTGATTGGGTCATAGCCGACGCATCGGACGCCGGCTTTTTCGCAGGACTGACATCGGGGGAGTCGCTGGTCACACCGATTCTTTCGCAGACGACATCGGTTACAGGCGGAGACGTTGCGGAATGAAGAGGAATTGGAGGCCTGAGACGAGGATATCGAATTTGCGGGGGCGAGCGCTTCACGGGCGGGCTGCTGCTGAGACTGCGCCGGCGACTCTGCAGGCATGGAGGACGTATCAGTTGACGAATGCGGTCTTTTCTTCCCTGAGGAGGCCGGTGAGGGAGGAGATGCGGGGTTCAGCATGGCGGAAGAGGCACGACAAAGGGAAGCGCAAACGTGCGAGCATGTCTCGGGAATGGGTTTCTGGAGATGTTGTTCAAGCGAGATGGGTATAAATAAGAGTGCGAAAGTGCTGGAAACAGCCGAGCATTCATGGTAGGATCAAGCGCTGGCTCCTATCGTATCCGATCGATAGAGTAGTGTACTGTATCGACGCGAATAAGACGCACGTGGTTCTGAGGCCGCCAGTAGCGTATCGTGACGGCGACTTATGCGGTCGGTCAATATTCGGAAGGCAAGGCACAGTTGCAGCCCATGACGCAGGCGGTCTACTTGCACGAGGGCTCTAAAGTCTGGATAGGGATTATTGTCGCGCGAGAGAGACGTAGATCAGGGGGAACTGTGGACACACGCACGGAGACGAACAGAGGGGGGAAGAAAAAAAAAGCAAGCAAGCACACCGAGGTTGAAGATAGCAAAAATTGGTGGAGACGCTGGAGGAGGATAAGTCTGGGTCCCGGGAGTGTATGGACCGGGAGAAGAATCATGTCAGCACTCACCCACCCTTTCACAGGCACTGGTTCGTGCTAATCTAACTTGGTTAAGTGAGTTGCGGGCGAGGATTCCGCTGACAAAGGTACAGTAACTAATTAAGTTGTTAACATACATAAGTACGTATCTATTCGCAGCTGCCATGGTCAATTGAGAGGGTGGAGGTTTGATCTCAGTGCTTATGTACCTCTTTCAGGTTGTAGTAGCCATTGGACTTAACCTTGAAGCGAGACAAAAATATGTCTTGAGGAAGGGCTTGTAAGGAAGCAAGTTGGTGAAGAGATGCCGAGGTCTCAATAAGGTACAGTACTGTACAGTACCTGTCGGGCCACGTGATCTCTGCCATTTCAATCGCCGGGCGGAGATTGATTGGTTACTGATAAGGCAGGTCCAGGTCCGATTAGTACGGTATAGATCTCATGCCTCTCGTATAAGCTTATGTTGTAACCTGGAAAGGACCATGGGGTGGGTTTGGGGGGGGGGGGGGGCAGATAAAAATAACGAATATATCTTTTCCAGTCTGCTGATTGGTAAGTGAGCGCTGAACAAAACAAAGAAGTTGGTGAGTTCTTGTTTTGCTCTGGTATATTGATCCCTGAAGGGATAAAACAGCAACTGGTCGAAACAGTACCCTCTTTTCTTGAAAGCACAATAATGCGTACTACTAGTAAGTATCTATACAACATTGATATTTGGCTCCAATCATGGCTCGAGTATTGATTTTTTATGCGAATGTAACAAGCACTATGGAGATCCGGGATGAGAGAGAGCCAGGTCAGTCAGTGATAGTTCGGAATAGCTTCAGCATACCTCACTTGGGAAGCTATGAACGGCCCGAAACGGACGGTCGATTCCACCACCCGCATCACCAAAGAGGCCCAATTTGCCCCGCGCCTGACCAGCTCAGCGAGAGGCTCGAGAGAGGGGCATTCATAGAGTTGTTCCCCTACAGGCGGGGCCGGCTGATCCCCCTCTCTGCAAGCCCCGCACTACCATATGACGTGAACGCACGGCAACAGCGTGGTCGATTCACCAAGCAACCTAACTGACTACTGCATCAACGTGCGTGAGGCTTGGCCGACTTTGCCGCTGAAGGAGAGGGGTTGACCGGGTCGCATTGGACAGACTACCAGAGCCTCGAGAAATGAAACCCCGGTTAAATTGAGGAAGGGAGGGGTAAGGCGAAAAACCACTATGGCAAGCGCGGTAGCGCTCACCGTCTCGAATACAACAAATTCGAGACGTAATCGTACTAAGTAAAGCAAACTTAACTGTCTTTCATTTGCCTCTAAACATTTGGATTGTGTTGTGGAGATGTTTCTCATTTCCACTTCAATCTCCTAGCGACGGATTTCTCTTATCGGACTCTCGAAGAGTTGGGATATAGTAAGCGCAATAACGAAAGAAAAATGTGAAATGACAAACACAAACAGCCTCTCCAATGCATGAAGTCATAGATGCCCAACGATGCCCATGCTAATAATGCCAACAGAAAACAATCCAACGGTAGAGATTTGAAACAGACTCGCCAGCCCTCATGCTTTTGTCGCATATGCATCCGGTCTATAAACTGCGCCATCGCCCATCTTGAGTCAGGGTCTAAAAAAAAGCACAAAACGTAAGAATAACAACAACAAAAAAAAAGGGTAAGACAAGCCACTAGACACAATATCCACAAGATGAAATAGAGGAAGTTAGAAAATGACGTATGAGTTTAAGAACTCAAGGGGAAGGACAAAGGGGGGGTAGAGAGTGATCAGAGACCCGAGGTGATAGGACAGGATACGTAGGAGGCTTCAAACCTCGACTTCGGACTTGAAAGACTCAGGCGCGCGTAGTTGCGCTGAGTCAACATGAGGGGGAACGTCCAGCTCATCGATGCTTGTCCGCGCGGAAGAGAGCAATCTCCGCACCTCTTCGGGTGTGCCGTCCTCCTTCCCGACAATGAACGAACCCCGCAACACGTTTTGATCCTCGGACATGTCATCGGGTTGGATTTTCTTTTCCATCTCCTTTTCTCGCTCCGACTCTTCCATCCAGAAACTCTCGAAGGCACCAATGATGCAGACAAGACCGCAAGCCCACCATGCCAGCACAGAGTATCCACTCTCAAGACCTTTTGAGTGTAACAAGCCGGTAATAGTCGGGCCAAAGGCGCGGCTCAAACTGGCAGTAGAGGCTGCGGCGCCGTTGATGGAACCAAGCACCTTAGAAGATGGAGCAGCATTGGCCAGCAGAATTGCCGTAGCGGGGAATGCGATGACATGTAGAGTGATCTTGCTGATCAGAGCCAGATAGGCCGCAGCAAGCTGGAGCTTCTCCGGCAGAAGGATGAGATAGGGGACCATGAAATACAGGGGGGGCCAAACCAGCAACACGAAGCGGAAAACCCTGAGTGTGCCAAAACGACGAACAACGAAAGGAAACAACCAAAGCTGCGCAATCATCGAGTATACACCTTGGACTGCAAGCATAAACCCGATCTTCTTGGTTGCCAGTCCCAGACCTCCGGTGAACTTTAGAGGAAGCGAAGCGGCGTCAGTGGACTTAGGAGTGCTGAGGAAGACCGGCATGAGTTGGTCGAACGAAACACTATGGCTGGGGACGATGTCAGTACCGGAACATTGTGGAGAAATAGATACTCTGGTTAGACTCACTATGCGAGAATACCATAGGCGATGATGTTGAAGATCACTTGTTTTGTGAAAGCCTTGGGCTTCTGCCCTTTCATCTGCCCCTCAATGTCGTCATCCGTAGAGAGATCATCTGATTCTTTCATCGGACCCAGACGAGGAGAAGACTCAGCACTTCTGTATTCGGGGGGTGGAACATCGTCGTAGACGAAGTAATCATCGCCGGTGGTGTCCGCCTTGACGTCCAATTCCTCGGCAAGATTGTCGCGGGATCCCTTGAACTTGTTGACCAGCCAATTGCCTAACTCCAAGCCCGGGTCGCGGCGGTTCCTCTTCTCGGGATGCGTCTCCTCCAAAAACAACAAGCCGACAATGATACCAGACGAGAGAACGACAACACAGACCAAGTTGGGCAGCAGAAATGGGAAACTGTCGAAAATGGTTCCACGCTGGAACAGCCAAGGGTAATTGTCGCAGGGTTGTGCCAACGCACCACCCATGGCGGGTCCGATGATCGAACCTAAGCACCAGACGAAAGGCATGATAGAATAGGCCCGGGGTTGGTGCTCTTTGACTGTGACTATCTCCGCAACGGTCGTTTGGAGGACTCCGACGTCCATGTTTATCTCGTGAACAGTGACATCGGCTGTTTGACAGACAGCGGGACTCTACAGAGTAAACTTGTACTGTGCTATCTGCATGCCGTCACCTCATTCTGCATCCCCGACCCCTTGACCAAGCACACGGGGACCGAACAGTCTCTGTCTATCCTTCGTTCGGCATCAATGCGGTCTTTCAGCAACCTACAGCCGGAAAATATCTCGATTCTCGAAAAGCTTGCGAGTCTTACACCAGACAGAAGATACTACCCTGCCAACGAGCGTGTCATGCAGAGCGTTCGATGGGATCCGGTCCTAGGCTGTTTGGCTCAACATAATGAGTTCCTCATCCAGGTGGCGGCTATACTTGATCAACACCGCCGGATGAGGATATTCAACCCGGCTTCACAGGGGACAGAGCCGGCGCTACCTTCACGGAATGCAGACCTCCTGCAGCGAGATCGCATTCGCTCCTCGACCTTCCGGATCTCGGGTTTCGGTGCTGAGGACCACACGGACGCGAAGGACTGTCTGTACGAAGAACTGGGCCGGGACTACCAGTCAGAAAGCTGTTCACGGGTGTTCAGTCTCTGCAAGATTCTCTACGAAGATATTCCATCTGCCCAGGACGTCATGCTTGAATCCTTGGCTGCACGTCTTTGGGGGTTTCTCACGACTGCCGACACAGTTCACGGAGCCAGTTCTTCGGTTGACTCTACACGGATCAAGTACGATGCGATGTGGCTCGCGGAGACCGGCGAGTTTGTTTCCAGTCATTGGTGCAGTATCCATCGGCTCCTCTGCTCGGAGACGGCCCGGCCAAACAGATACGCAGTAATGCTCTGGTTGTCGACGTTGGCCTTCTCCGGGAAGATCGACATCATCGTCTTGCACGTTCTTGCTGCGGTGTACGTTGTGCCCGGCATGGCCTCTATGACGTTGCCAGCGCAGAGACTATACAGGCTACAAGAAGGGTACGGGCTGGACTGCGCCGAACTGAAGACTCGGATCCACTCTGTAAGCCGGAGCGTAACCCCCGAAGACGCCCTCTCTCCCGGACCAGCGGAATCATATAGCACGTTTCATGCGCGCGTGGCGAAGTTGAGAAAGACAAAGCGGAAACAGGCACTAGCTCATTTCATAGCCGGCCTCCAGGGACAGTGGCCGACCCGATGCCCCTCACCTCCCATATCTGGTGAACAGCCGGCATTCGCGGATTATTTCGATGCTCAGAAGGCGATGCAAATCTCACAGGCCGCATTTTCAACTTGGTTCGATAACCGAGAGCTGACGCAGTATCTTGATAGGGTTGCATCCGTCTACACAAGCCAGGAGGTCCAACCCATCGCGATCCCGCCATGTCTGTACCCGTGCTTGAATCGCCCCGCGGACCGACGCCATGCTTTCATCTCCGTGGATGACATAGTGGACGAGTCTCTTGGTCCACCACCGGTGGTGGAAATGGAACCACCCACTCTGACGCCTTGGTCAGGCAGTCGCACTGCTCCTGACCCAAACCTCCGTCTTTTGGGCTTAGTCGATGCCCTGGAATCACAGGCGCGATCTCAGTTCCAGAAGCAATACATCGAGAGACTGCGGGCCAGTGTGACATCTCTGCAGGGTCTCCAGGATATGGATCATCCCTTGCCTGATGACGCCATTCTTGAGACCGTCATATGCCATCATTTGCATCGCTGCCAAGAGTACCATGAGGAAATCAGTCACTCCATCATGTCGAGGATGATGCTTGCAGATACGATGACAGGAGAGGTACGTCCAGGTTCGCACACGCAGCGCAATATCCTGGGAACATTTGCACATGTCAAGGTCTGGCCGAGGGTATCATCACAGCTCCTTCTCCAGCAGCTGACACGCAGACGTTGGAGCCACCTGCCCGAGCCCTGGAAGCGATGCTTGATCGCGTATGGATGTTCCATCACGGCACTCCAGCGGGCGAAGAGGCTCGTCAACTTGATGGGTCATCGCGTGGATCTAGCCCGCGAACTCCAGAACGCAGGTCACACAAACTGGAACCCGATGGATTTCCCCGAGTCATTGTTGCTGGAGATCGAGAGTGGATTGTTGATTCGGGACGTCCAAGAACAAATTGCGCGACGCATGAGAAATGCGCAGCCCGGACATAATGCCGTTATGCAACTGAATATGGGCGAGGGCAAGTCTTCCGTCATCGTCCCCATCGTGGCAGCCGCGCTCGCAGACCGTTGCCTAGTTCGCATCATTGTCGCCAAGCCACAGTCGCGGCAGATGTTTCAGATGCTCGTTTACAAGCTAGGGGGCCTTTTAGGTCGGCGGGTTTATCATCTCCCCGTGTCACGCTCGTTGCAGATTGGTGTATCTGAGGCGGAGGAGATCGAATGGATGTGCAAAGACTGCATGGCGGAGGGCGGAGTTCTCCTTGTTCAGCCTGAGCACCTCTTATCCCTGAAGCTAATGTGCCTAGAATGCTTCATCACGGGGAGAGAGGCGGTTGGCGTATGTCTTCTTAGGATCCTGGACTTCTTCCGGACCTCCTCGCGAGACCTGGTAGATGAAAGCGACGAAAACTTCAGTGTGAAGTTCGAGCTGATCTACACAATGGGGACCCAGCGTCCTCTGGAGCTCAGTCCACAGCGGTGGAATTTGATTCAAGAGATGCTCGGCCTGGTGAGGAAATATGCTCCGGTCATCAAAACACAGCTCCCGCGGTCAATTGAGGTGGAGGAGCCACATCCAGGGGGCTTCCCCAGAATAAGGTTGCTCCGAGCAGATGCCGCGCACCAGCTGTTTGAACGCATCGCGGACCATATCTCCCACTACGGCATTGACAACCTGCCCATTTCCAGGCAGCCAGAAGCAGAACGAGGCGCAGCGATTGCTTATTGCCTTGAGTCTGACCAGTCAGAACAGAAGATTGCGCTAGTCGAAAATCCAGATGCGTCTGGCCTGTGGGCCGACAGCACGAAGGATCCTCTCCTACTACTTCGAGGTCTGCTAGCTGGTAACGTCTTGGGATTCTGCCTGGGACAAAGACGGTGGAGAGTCAACTACGGACTTGATCGTTCCCGACAACCCCCGACGAGGCTGGCGGTTCCGTTTCGTGCCAAGGATAACCCTGCACCACGGGCGGAATTCAGTCACCCTGATGTTGTCATTGTGCTCACGTGCCTGAGTTATTACTATCAAGGACTCGGCGACGACGATCTATTTCAGGCATTCGACCATTTGGTCGGATCGGACCAGGCTGACGTGGAGTATCAGATATGGGTCGATGATGCCCCGAATCTTCCCTCCGCCTATTGTCAATTGATGGGCGTTAATCTCCAGGATCGGCTCCTTTGCGTGGAATGCATTTTCCCATGTCTTCGCTTTGCGAAAGGCGTCATCGATTACTTCCTTGCTCATGTTATTTTCGCCAAAGGTCTGCGGGAGTTTCCGAGTAAACTATCTTCATCCGGATGGGATATCGGTGAGGTCAAGTGCCATCCCACCGTCGGCTTCAGCGGGACCAACGATTCCCGGGTCACCCTTCCCCTCAGTGTGGAGCAGCTGGATCTTCCCGATCAGAATCACACCAATGCGTTAGTTCTCGAATATCTCCTTCGACCAGAGACCGGCCTTGCCCTAATCCCGGCGCGAGATGACCTGTCCCAGTCAGATGCGCAGGTCCTTCTGGATATGGTGGCGGGACTGGACCCAGCCGTACGGGTGATCCTGGACGTTGGAGCTCGGATATTGGAGCTGAGTAACTTGGAGGTTGCCAAGACCTGGTTGGAGATGATCGGTGATGATAGCAGAACGCAGGCCGTGGTCTTTATCAACGATGACGATGAGATTACCGTGGTGAACCGGACTGGACTCGTCGAACCGCTGCGGACGTCACCTTTCGAAAGGCACCTCGACCAATGCCTTGTATTCCTTGACGAAGCACACACGAGGGGGATTGATCTGATGCTACCCCTGGAAACCCGGGCGGCGGTGACGCTGGGACCGAGTATCACCAAAGACAAGCTGGTTCAAGGTCAGGGAGTCCCAAGAGAATGGCCAAGTGTACCTTTCACTAACAGCTACCACAGCATGTATGAGGATGAGAAAATTAGGGCAAGGCCAATCGGTGGTGTTTTGCATTCCGGAAGAGATCAAGTTCAAAATTCTGACTCTCTGTGGGAGGTCCCACGAATCTGATCTTACTGTAGCAGACGTGCTCCGCTGGGCAATCTCGGAGAGCTGGGACGATATGCAACGCAGCATGCCTTTGTGGGCCGTGCAGGGAAAGCGATATCAGACCCAGGCCCGTCATTGGCGGGCGTTGCGACAGGACGGGCAAACCTCGATATCCAGATGTCAGGCAGAAGGGTTTCTAGAACCGGAATCCCAGTCGCTAGAACAGCGATACCGTCCTGGTCGTCGGAATGATCTAGCTCTTTTCCCCCAGCGCACCGACGATGCGGACTTGTGTCGCATACTGGACCGATGCCGTGAGTTCGCCACGGTGAAGTTCTCTGCAGCGCAGCTCCAGGAAGAGCAAGAGCGAGAGCTAGCACCAGAGATCGAGCAGGAACGACAAGTTCAACGTCCGGCCCCTGCCGAGCCGGAATCGCATTCCGTGCATCCCGACATACGCTCGTTCGTGGCCACTGGACATCTGGATGCATCATCCACCGCAGTGAAACCAGCTTTTCGGATGCTAGCAAATACATCAGCGGCCAAATTCCTGGATGTGGCCCAATTTCCATCGGAGCTCCTTGTCACCAAGGATTTTGCTAGAACAGTCCGACTGCCCGAGAAAGTGTCTGTCCGAGATAGTTACCAGCGTGCGGTTGAATGGGTCCTGCTGAGCAACGACCATCACTCCAAGGACGGAACGCCCGTAAGGCAGATAGTGATCATCAGCCCGTATGAAGCGAACAAGCTTCATTCCGACATTCTGGGGTCGGGCACAGTAAGGATGCATCTCTATGCACCTCGTCAAAACCAGAGCTCATACCCCATCGATAAATTCGATCTATATCCGATTCCAGCGGTCTTAAGCACAAGGCCCCTGGGAGTCCCTGAGAGCCTACGCATCCAACTGAACCTCTTTGCGGGGCAGCTCTATATTTCGTCGTACCGTGAGTATTGTGAAATATGCCGCTTCCTGGGGGTGGCATCCACTGCCGCACCAGAGGGCTTGGCTGTCGCCGCGGATGGGTTCATCGTGGAGCATCAGGAGGCAGGAGCCAAGTTCAGCAAAAGCCCCCTCCGGTTCCTCAGGGTGTTCATGTCCCAGATACGGAAGGACGGGCTGGAGATTGACAAAACCCACCTGGGCAAGATCCTCGACGGGAAACTTTTGCTCATGGCTGACTTCCAAGATGGCAAAGGCAGAGCGCGGACCATGCAGCTGAGTCTTCGAAATATTCCGCTGTGATGTCTCGAGCGAACAGCATGCTAGGGCGGCAGGAAGTGGACTTTGATCGTTCTCAGTGACTGGTGCTTGGCTTCAGGCTGGGCCTGATCAGCTTCCTTTCAATGCAACAATATAGCTCCAGATTCCTCTTTCCGTGGAGGCAACAGAGCACCGATACAGGAGATCTTCACCTGGGTCAGCAATTGCTATGACCTGCGTTCGTACCGCACGTTCGGACTGCTCTTTGATCGGCAACTCCTGGTGGTGAATGAACCGTTTGTGGAAGTTTCAGCTCGCGACCCCGGCTTTCTGTGGCACGTCCTTTAGTGTGATCCTCGGGTCTCGATCACTGGCAAAGTGATAGAGTTCGTAAAGGAAAAGGAATCTCTTTAATGTTACTTGGTGCGAAGCGCGATACTGGCATATTTGAGTTGCTATTTTACTGCGACAAACCCCCACCCTTGACTATCAGAACCAAGACACAAAGGTACGCCACGGGCAGCAGTCCTCCCAATCCTTCTTTTAATCAATCTCATTCTGCACCTTCCATTCGCACATCCTCATCGTGCACGGCAACCCCAACGTTGCAATTTCCCAAACTAGACTGCACTTGAAATCGTATCTCCCGAGCTAGAGACCACCTTGTTCGACAGCAGCGCGAGCTATGCAGGTATCTCACCATTTCCGCCACGCCACTAAGCCCCAAGCACGCTTTTCTGAATCCTGGCCCTAGACGGAGCACGTTTGAGGGATGTACGTCATCATCCAGAAGAAGCACCTCGAGACAGCCACCAAAAGTATCAAGTAGACGCTGCCACGCAACAGCACGCACGATCAACTCGTCCATTTCGGGGATTCGGTCAAGAATCTGCGGTTCTTCCTCTGTATGACCATCCCGCCCGCTTAGTCTGGCAGTCAGCTGTTGCGATGCCACCACCCGGGCGGCCGCGGCATCCAGCCCAAGTGATATCCCTGCTCCGGCCAATCCCCGATGCAAGGCCAGCAACTCAAGCAACTCAGTGCGAAGGATGTCAAGGTGCTGAAGACTTTTTCGGCCACTGCACGGGGCGGAATATTACTTGTATCCGGTGAGGACGTCGTCGAGGCGGATATGATCCCGAAGCTGCTCCAATCGGCCTGGATGAGGTTTGGGAAAAGGGCAGCAACGCCGCCATCATACCCCGAACTGTGCGGGTGTCTGACAGACATGTATGGCGAGTATGGATAAAGGGTATATGCCTGGCAACAGACGCAGTTGCAAGCCGGCGGTTCCGAGAGCTGATATGCTGGGCACTGGCAAAACACCAGTATATACTCGAGAGAAGAGAAGCTTGCAAGTAGCTATTATGGACATGACATACTATGCTGTTGTGGAGTCGACATTGTATACATCCCTGGCTGCGACGATTGATGGAGCTAGAATCATTCATTGCTGTCATTTCAAGACCGGTTTGACAGTGTAGATTGTGTCGGTGACGGTGTAGAAAGTCTGCTCCCACGTTCTGAAAAGCTCTCCCTCGGGCCCTCTTTATATGGAGAGTAGATCCACGATAGCTTGTACATTTTCCGTGTCTTCATCACTCAAGCCCCTTCCACCATTGCACATTATTCCTACCTCACTCTTTTCCAACATCCATTCACCCTTTCCGCTTTCCATGCAATCTCACACGCCTTCACGCGATCTCTCGCCGTTCTGCGCAGAAGTTTCTATTCCGAAATAGGTCAAAGCCCCGTCCACGAAAAAAGAAAAAAAAAAAAAAAAAAAAAAAAACAAAAAACGAATGATATGCGTCCCAAGTGACAAGGATCACCATCCTCCAGACGCCGTCTGAATGTCCTTCTGAAACCCAGGTTGCAGGGATCCCGATCCCGATCCATCGATCCCGTCTGGACAGACAGGGAGGTCCCAGGAGGAGTTTCCAACATTCACGGCGTGATTCTTCCATCAGTGTCAAGCACCCGCACCGGGGGCACCAGGGACCGCTCCCGCCTTCCCGTTCTTCGCTCTACAGTACCTTTGGCCGGAGAGAATTCCTTATGTCATGGCCACAGGCCCAATAGAGCTACTAGTGTTATTCGGGCCTGGAGGATTGCCTGGGCATATATGGAGTGGTACTATACATACATTCGACTTTCCTGATCAATTGGGAGGGTGGTGCTCGGGTTAGGGGCCAAGTATCTTTGAAGGAAGCTGTATCGTTTCGCCCAAGATTCTCTACCTGCTGATGAGTCATGCACGATTTGTGTAAGTCTATGCAAGACAGATGCTAGATCGGGGATAGGCCGATCCCCTTTGTAAGCTCAGACGGCGCATCATATACAACAGTATGGTTCGGAGATTCTCACGGAACTGCGCAAATGAACACAGAGTGCTAGAGCAATATATCCATGCTCGAAGAGTGGACATCCAATGCCACTATGTACAGTACAGTCCACCAAGCACATACAGGCCCAACAGGACCATGTTCCACATCGCTCTAGGGGGCATTCAAACCAACCCCTCCCCCGAGATCAACCCCAAGTCCAACTCATCCAGCCAACTCAAGAACCCCTCGGAGGCGACCCCCACCCCGAGCGCCTCGGACGGAAGCTGGAAACCCTCGACAAACCCCGGCGGTAGGAACTCGCCCGATTCCCGAACCATCGCAGCGACCACATCGCCAGCCGTGGTGCCTGCTCCCCCCGCCTCCCCCTGCTGATGATTCAGCGCATCGTCCAACAACCGACTCACCACCTTGGTCAGCTCCCTGGCGGCGACGGCGGTGGTCGAGGGCGGCAGCTGCGTGGCCTGCACCCAGGCGAGGAGCACGCTGAGCGAGCGGATGATCTCGGCGCGCGGGGTGGCCGCCGGGAAGGCGCGGTTGGCGAGGGTATGGCTGTGCAGTTCGGTGACGAGGATGCCGGCGGCGGGGATGCCGTAGCTCAGGTACTGTTGTCTCTCTTCGTTAGTGTCATCTTGAGGGTAGAAGGGGAGTTGGCTTGGAGTGGGTAACGTACGATGCAGGCGAACTGGCGCTGGATCTCGTGGGAGTGGAACATGCGCGTCAGGTCCATGACCATCGACAGCACCTGCAGGGCGGTGTTCATCAAATCGGCGGTGGCGTTGGCGCTGTTGGTCTTGCAGCGGATGCGCTGCAGGTGCAGGACGCTGAATTGGTAGTCGAACTGCACGAGGATCCGCGCCAGGGATTCCATCAGCTCGCTCTCGGGGGTGTGCCAGCAGTGCGGGGTGTAATGGAAGCGAGTGGGGATTTGTGTGAGGACTTCTTGGCAATGGTGGTATGTTTTTCTTAGTTTGGTCAGTATTGGGAGTACATCAAGGAGAAGGAGGAGACTTGGAAGTGGAACGGGCTACGGGACATACTGCACACGATCGCCGTAGTCGGCAGCGGATTTGTTGCCCAAGGAAAGTTCCAGGACCTGTTCGCGGAGCGTGGACAGGAAGTGGCGGATGCGCATGACCGTCGCGGGCATGAAGCTGCTCTCGCGGTGCCAGCCTTGGTCGTCCAGACCGGCAAGTACGGCGCTGAGGGACGGCCCGTCGAGGAAGAGATCCTCGTCCGCGATGTCTAGCGGTGGGGCTGCATCGCAATATTGGTGCGGAAGACGCGGAGGACGCCCCATCAGCGTGGCCAGGTTCTTGTCCGTGCGATGGGTGACGGCCAACATGCGCTTCCTCGTCTCCGCCAGGAAAAAAGGCACGTCGCGCGAGGGCTGGTGGTGGAGGCCGATGGTGTAGATGTTGGAGATCAGGTCGCCGAAGAGGCTGTAGAGTCGTTCACCTATTCGTTCGTGAGTGTGATGCTGAGTCTACACAACAGCCAAGCCAGGCACTTACTAGTGTCGCCCAGCACCTCCATCGCCAGATGAGCATGCATGTATCGCGCCCACAGGATCAGATCATTGACGTGCCCGAACTGTTTACTGATCTCGATGCACGCGTTCCCTGCCAGGACCATCTCCTTCATGAACGTCTCCACGGTCATCGTCTCCCCGTGCGCCAGCTCCACGACATGGTGACCAGGGTACCGGACCATGGCGCTGATTCCGGAAGAGGCGAATACCAGGGCGATTAACTCCCACCGGAGGTTCGGGCCGGTGAATCGCGCGTAGAAGTCGCCGGGCGACATGTCCCTCGAAACTTCGAGGGGCCGTCCGGTCGCGGCGGTGATGGTCTCGTAGAGCTCCTTCCACTTGCCCGTGACGTCCCACGGGTTGCGGTCGGTGTACGCCTGCACTCGGTCCAGCGAATCCAAAATAATCGGAGCGGGCACCACGGTGAACCGGCTGACGCGATGGTACCACTCGATCTGGTCGCGGTGGAAGACCATGGCGGAGGCCAGGCGTATCAGCCGCGACGACGCGTAGGCATGCTGGGTGCGCCAGTACTCGAACTCGGCGTAGAGGGACCGGTTCGCTTTGCCGGAGATCCCGCGCGGAGTCTCTTTGAACACGGAAAGATAGCTTGTCGAGCCCAGGAACTCGGAGTCTTGCCCGTGTTTGGTCTCGGGGTCTGTCCGCGGTTGGTCTGGCGCTGCAAGCTCCGGCGTCGGACTTCGGTCGGGAACCTCCAACAAAGATCGGTGGATTGCTCCTCGTTTTGGTGTCGCACGAGGGCGCGCAATGCCCCCATCCTTGACCCGCGTCAAGGGGGCGGGGTGGTAATAGCACTGCAGTTGTCATTGTCAGCTGTGAGACAGAAATGAGTCATCTGGACTGTACCTACCTGATTGGCATTGCCACGCGATTGGCACCGTCGGCAGATGGGAGTCGCATGGTCACAGCGGACCTTAGAGAGCCGACATGGCTCGCACGAGGTCGGCTTTCCGTTGCGACGAAGCATAAGACGTGGTGATGGTTAGGGTGATGGTCAGGAATAAAAGGCAGGAATGGTGGAGAAAACTAGCTTATCGCTTATCGCGTATCGCTTATCGCCGGCAGCGCGGCTCGGAGTCCGGCATAGACGGTTGATTCCGATGCCGATGTAGACACAGTGAATGTGCAGTCGTTTCTAATGATGTGTTTATCTAGAGTTGGGTTAGGATATGTATCACGCCATTGTACTCTTGGCATTGGAATGATGCCTGGGATTAGTCTATATATAAACTGTCAGCACTACTCTAGCCGCTACATCTACTCACCAGCCCTTTGTACTCCGGCACGTATCCTCAACACAATATACAACCAACACCATCAGAAACTTAGCTCCCGGCCAGTCATCCCCACCAAAAACCTACCCAATGCCACCCTGCACCCTCGAGCCCATCAATCTAGCCGATCCCACGCAACACACGGAACTCCAACGCCAACGCACCCTCTGCGGCTGGGACCACCAGCCCACCACCCTGGCGCAATGGCACGCCAGACAAACCGAAGGCCTGAAGAACTTCTTCTGGATTGTCATCCCCAGCCCCAATCCCAACCCTGACGTTCAAACGAACACCATCCGCGCCGGCCACATCTCCCTGGACGCCTACAGCAACCCCCCGGACCCGGACCTCGCGCGATCCGACAGATCCATCCTCGCCCTGCAGACCTTCTTCGTCCTCCCAGAGTACCGGTCCGCCGGGGTAGGCCGCCACGCCGTGAAGCTCATCGAGGAGCAGGCCGCCCGCGAGCCAGCCTGCCAGTTCATCGCGCTGACGGCGCTGAGCAAGAAGTACCTGCACCAGGAGGGGCGCGAGTGGCGCGGGATCTGGGAGCGGATGGGCCAGCCCGTGCCCCCGTTCAGTATCCAGGAGTGGTATGAGAAGGCCGGGTATGTCGGGTGGAAGGAGGAGCCGCGGTACGAGGAGCGGAGCTTGAACGGGGAGGTGATTTGGCTGTGGGAGGTGTTTATGCGGAAGGAGGTGAGGCGGGGTGCTCTGTCGAGTGGAAAGGTGTAAGACGGACATTGAGGCTGTGTGTTTTTCTGGAAGGTTGTTTGACGTGGTGGAGATGCCTTCGGGCGTGAGGGACATTTTAACACCACGGATGTTTTATGCGCCAAGGGCTTGGGGATTCGTATCCACGTACGCTCTTCGGCGTCGGAAACCCAGATCTTATGCTTGCTAGGCAGACATGATGTTCAACTCTAAATTCTGTTAGGAGAAAAATGGTTTGAAACGTGGTGCTTCGAAGAAACTATTGTGTATGCCTGTATACAATAAAGGGTACATACAATAAAGACATAACGCGGCGCCGTTAGCGGTCTGACACCCACGTTGGCCGTTGTTTGTCAAACCACTGCCATATGCAGATGATCACTTTCGCATCAGACTTAATGATATTAATAGCGGGTTCCGACCGTGGGTTGGGGGATGTCAACCATGAGTTTATTGTGCTAGTCGATCCAGCTGACGCACCATCACCTTAACGGCCATTGAGCATCCAACCGTGGGATGGATTCTTCACGCAGAGAAGGTGACGTGGTTTGACGCGGATTCTCGTATTATCCTAGTACTAGTATCTTGCAGAATATCTCATGACATCATGCACTGTTCTCGATCGAGGGTTCCTCTACTCCGTAGACCCTAGCAATAAGGTGGTCAGATTAGAGGATGGCTGAGCTCTCACTCAAAGTTTCCTACCTGGCTACGCTACTCAATCGCGAACGGGAATATGATGAGATGGAAACCTGGGAAGCACACGGGTCCATTCCGAGCCCCCCCAAACGGGCCTAGTTGCAGATCCCAGCGGGGCGCACCATTGATATTCAATGCATCAATGCATCAATGCTTTTTTATTGAACCACCCACACCCACACCCGCACCCAATCCCAAACAAACCCCGTCCTTTCAACCCAGCTCTGCGGTTCTTTGTCACTGCCCTCCAAACAAAAGATCGTGATTTCATTCCCCGTATCCCTCGTCATCGTCAAAAAAAACAATCCCCCCTTGCCAGACAAAATCCTCCCCTCACTGAAGGTCCACCCCGACCGGGGGACGTAACCGGAGAAAGATGGACCAAACCCAAGAACCCTAATGCAAGGGCGCGCGCAAGGGGATTTCGGTCGTGGAATTGGACGCTGTCAGTGTCAGTCCTCCTCAAAGCAAGCGAGCCAAGGGGGAAAAGTAATTTCCCAATTGCGAGACGCAGATTGGTGCGTTGCGCATGAAATTGCGGTCTCAGCAGCTGGGCAAGGAAGTAGGACAGACGGACACAGACGGACGGGGGAATCACGTTCCGGGTGAGACAGGTTCGATACGATGATGATCGACCCCCTCGACCCCCCCCCCCCATGCCTTCGATAATTGGTTTGTACAGGAATTACAGAGATGCCTACGGTAGCCAAGACAGGGCCAGCCACAATGAAACCTGACCGCTGGATCGATATAAAGGATGTAGGCCCTACCACCGGGGGGTGAGGGAGAGTGAACGTCCACTCGTGTCTCCGTCTCCGTCTCCGTCTCCGTCTCCGTCTCCCAGTCTACCATGCGGGCATTTCGACTCCTCCAGACATTTCTGGGGTTAGGTGTGTTTCCCGACCCAGGCTGAGAGTGGACACCTACACAGAAAGAAGTCTAACAGCAGAGTCCAGCCCCCCTAGCAACGGCCAACATCGTGACCTTCTCCCCGTCCACCACCCACCCGAACCTCACCTACAGCGTGACCGTCCCAGACACGACGACGCAGCAAAACGGCGGCGCGATCTACCTCCAGATCCGGGCCCCGCGCAGCCTGCAATGGGTGGCGCTGGGCCAAGGCACGGGGATGGCGGGCGCCAACATCTTCGTCGTCTACGCCGGCGCGTCCGCCACGAACTTGACCCTCTCGCCGCGCCTGGGACGCGGACACATCGAGCCGCAATACACCGAGCTGGCCAACGCAACCCTCCTCCCCAGCAGCAGTCTCACCGACGACACCATCGAAGCCAACATCCTCTGCACGAACTGCCTAGCGTCGTGGTCCTCCCCCTCCTCCACCCGTTACCCGCCCTCCGCCCCCTCCGCCCCCTTCATCTGGGCCTACCACACCGGCGACCCACTCCCCTCCGCCTCCCCGCAAGAGACAATAACCATCCACACCGAAATGGGCAGCACGACCCTCGACCTCACCAAAGCGCAATTCTCGGCCCCTTCCCCTGAAAACGCCACAAACACCGAATTCAACCCCTTCAACCCAACCTCCGCCTCCACCACATCCACCCCCCAGAACCACAGCGGAACCTCCCTCCCCTCCCCCACCAAGACCCGCTCCCTCCTCATCGTCCACGGCACCCTCATGGCCCTCGCCTTCCTCCTGTGCTTCCCGCTCTTCGCCCTCCCCATCCCCTTAGGAGTCAGATACAACATCCCCGCCCTCCACGCCCCCCTCCAGCTCTTCACCCTCTGTCTCGTCATCGTCGGCCTGGGCACGGGCGTGTACCTCGCCACGACGGTCTCCACCCTCAAACACGCGCACCCGATCATCGGGATCATCCTCGTCGGAGTCCTGGTGCTCTTCCAGCCACTGGCGGGATACCTGCAACATCGGCATTGGAGGCGCGAGGGCGCCAAGAGTGTGTTCGGGTATGTGCATCGGTGGGTGGGGCGGGGGGCGATCGTGCTCGGGATGGTGAACGGGGGGTTGGGGTTCGGGCTGGCGGGACGGGGCATGGGCGGGGTCGGGAGTCGGAATGTGCCCGTGGCTGGGGTGGTGGTTTATTGTGTTGTGGCGGGGTTGGTGTGCGCGGTGTATGTGGTGGGCGTGGTTTGGGGGAAGACCAAGGTTTTTCATCGGGGGGGGGATAGGAGTAAGGAGGAGGGAGGGGAGAGGGGGAGGGGGAGTGGGAGTGGCGCCGGGAAGAGGGGGGGCGCACATCGGGAGAAGATCTAGTTTTGCGGTGCTTTGCTTGGATGGTGGCTCTTGGGTTGGTAGATTGGTTGGGTTTGAATAAGCGGATTTAGGGTTATGTTTGACCGAAAGGGTGAGATTAATGTTTAGTTCATTCGTGTCTATGTTCAGTAATAGTTGTGGTATAGTATGGTATAGTATGGTATAGTATGGTATAGTATGGTCGGTACGCCTAGAACTTCAACACGGCCTTGCCCTTGTTCTTCCCATAAAAGATCCCCACCAAGCCCTCGGCCGCGTTCTCAATCCCCACCGTCTCGTGCGTCAGCGCCTTGAACGACCCCTCCTTGATCCACTTCTGCACCTTCTCCTGGTGCTCCTGGGTGTACTTGTCGCCCATGCCGGGGTCGTTGACGATGAATCCGCGCATGGTCAGCCGCTTGGTCAGCACGTACGAGATGTTGCTGATCGGGTAGGGGGTGCCGTTGTACACGGAGATCATGCCGCAGACGACGACGCGGCCGAAGTTGTTGATCGCCTCCAGGGCGGCCTCGAGGTGCTCGCCGCCGACGTTCTCGTAGTAGATGTCGATGCCGTTCGGGGCGAGGCGCTTAAGCGCGTCCGCCGGCTTCTCCTTCTTGTAGTTGAACCCGCCGTGGAAGCCCAGCTCCCGGGTGATGTAGTCGAGCTTCTCGTCAGAGCCCACGCTGCCGATGACCGTCAGGCCCTCGTGCTTAGCCAGCTGGCCGACCAGCTGGCCCACGGCGCCGCTGGCCGCCGACACGAAGATCGTCTCCCCCTTCTTGGGCTGCCCGATCTCGTACAGCGACGAGTACGCCGTCAGCCCCGGCATGCCCAGCGCCCCGATGAACACCCGGATGTCCTCAATGCCCAGCGGGTTCTCGAGCTTCTTGACGTACGGCAGCCGCTCCGCGCCGACCGCGATGTACGACTGGATCGGGAGGTAGCCCTGGATCAGGTCGCCCTCCTGGTACGCGGCGGTGTTGGAGCGGAGCACCTTGCCGATCACCGCGCTGTCGATGGGCTGGCCCAGCGCCATGGCCGGCGAGTACGACTTGACCTCGGCCGGGCGCATGCGGCCGCGCATGTACGGGTCGAAGCTGGCGTAGAGCGACTGCACGAAGATGCCGTTCTCGGGGGCCGCCGCGTTGGCGTCGTACGAGACCGGCTCCAGGCCGATGTGCTGGCCCGGCACGGGGTAGCCCGTGGGGATTTCCTTGAAGATGAGGGCCTTGTTTTCAGACATGGTGTGTGTGTGTTTTGAGGAAAGTGTTGTGCCAGTGAGGTGACAGCAGCGGCGGCCGCACCACCTTTATACGGCTGCTCCCAGTGGGGCAACGCCCCCCGGGTCGATTATCAAGCATCCAGGTTGCTGACGAAGCTGCTCCAAGGGGCGTCGAAGAAGCTTCTCGAGAGACTGGACTCCAGCTTTTGCCTAGGTACCTGCCAAATACAGTGAGGGCCCCGGAGGGAGGGGGGGGGGGGGGGGGGGGGTTTGCGGTTTGCCCAACCGTCCTCGTCACGACCATTCGCAGGCGGAGAAGCGAACCAGGGCACGGCGGGTGAGTGGAGCTAGCAGAGTTTCCAGACGGATGTAATTCGGGGCAGCTGCTCCTTCAGGGTGTAGATACCGGGCCGGATGGGGCAGGTCAGTGGTCTCGAAGGTTGGATTACCGGAGTTATGCAGTGGCACGGATCTAAGGCACTGCGAGACGATGCGGCAGTTCTGGCGCCACCGGAGGAGATGGGGTGGGCGAAAGCCATGAAGTCATGATTACCGTGCAGCGTGAAGCAAAAACGGGGCGAACAGGCGGAAGTCAATTGGGAATTGAGTTTGAAGTGATGCTTCATGACTCGAGACGATGCACTGATGAAAATTGAAAACTAATGCAAACTGCACAAGGGGCGGCTGAGTCAGCCGTCAGCACTCAAATTTTTGCATTCTGCAGACTTGCCCAAACGGGACTAGATTATTAATCTCAGCAGTGGCCGTGACTTCCTCGGCTTTTTCCTCTTTAGGCTCTTGCACCGACTAATTCTTCTCTGGTCTGGTATTCTTTCCCGAACACTGCACTGCACATCCTCAACACATCTCCCAACGCCTGCTGCCTCGGTGCAACGTTCAGTACCCCCCCCCTCGACGCCCTCCGCCCTCCTCCCTCATCGCCACCACCGCTCCCCTCCCCTCCTCCCCAATCACCACCACGCACCGCCGAAACCGCCGACTGCGCACCCCCTGCTCGAACATCGCGTCCAGCTCCTCAAACGTGCGCCCCTGGGTCTCCGGCAGCCACCAGAAACACATGGCCGCGCAGACGAGGCTGGTGCCCGCGAACAGGAACGCCAGCTTGCCGCCCCAGTCGCCCTCATCGGCGTCCATGGCGTAGGGGATCGCCACGGCGAACACCACCGACCACACGAAGCAGCTGACCGTGGCCAGCCCGATCGTGACCCCGCGCAGCCGCATCGACGAGACCTCGGCCAGCAGCACGTAGCAGAACGGGCCCAGGCTGACGTCGTACACCAGCGTGCACGCCAGCATGAGCGCGCACTGCGCCCAGATCGTGCCCGTGCGGCGGGGGACGACGTCCAGCACCCCGATCAGCAGCTGCGTCAGGGCCAGCGCGGAGCAGCCCGTCATATACATGGTGCGGCGGCCGACGTAGGCCAGCAGCGGCCACGACAGGATGGTGCCCAGCAGGCCGAGGGCGCTCAGGCCGAGGTTCATCGAGAAGGCGTGCGAGGCGTTCAGCCCCGCCGTCTCCATGAAGTGCACCGCGTAGTTGATGAAGAAGACATTGCCCGTGAAGGCTTGCATGCTGTAGGCCATGACGCAGATCAGGAGGCGGCGGCGGTTGGGGCCCTGCAGGCATTCCAGGCTTCTGGCCGTGGTGGGCTGCTGGAAGCTGGCCTCCAGGCGCAGGGTCTCCTGGATGTGGGCGAGTCGGGGCCCGATGGCGCCCCCGCGGACGGTGAGGCGGCGCAGCGAGGCGGCGGCGGCCTCGGGGCGGCCCTGCCGGCACAGCCAGTACGGAGGGTCCGGGCAGAACGGCACGAGGGCCAGCATGATGCACGGCAGGGCCCATTGCGTGGCGATGGGGATGCGGTAGGACCAGTCGCTGGCGAGGGAGGTGGTCCCCTTCAGGATGCCCGAGGCGATCAACGAGCCGATGGAGAAGGCCAGGTTGGTCATCGTGGCGGCGAACCCGCGCAGCGGCAGCGGGGTCACCTCGCCGACGTAGGCGGAGGCGCAGATGGGGTAGAAGGCGATGACGCAGCCGTTGATCAGCTCGCCCACGAACAGCTGGGCGGGCGTCTGGCTGAAGAACTGCACGAAGATGAAGCCGATCGACAGACACGAGCACCCCGTGAGCACGATGCGCGGGCCGAAGCGGTCGTAGGCGAGGCCGGCGAACAGCGCCCCGACAATGGCGCCCAGCAGGTTGGCGTAGTTGAAGGCCGACAGCCAGCGGGCGGCCAGAATGTAGCGTCCCTCATGCTCGTAGCCGTAGTTCTGCTTGAAGACGTCCAGTCCGACTATGCCTTTGACGACGCCGCCATCCTGGTCTGTCAGTTCGTAGTTCGTGGATCGAGGGTCAGTCGGTGAGTAGCATAGCACATACAATTCCTTTCAGGATCGTCGCCTATCAATCGTCAGTCTGTATCCGAAATTGAGCGATGCTGCAGAAGATCCGCACGCGAGACTTCTTCGTACCAAATTCATGAATAATGCCCACGCCACGGTTGGCCAGTGCTGTCGCAGAGCGGGCCAGAAGGTCAACGCATGCTCCGCCGCGAGGAACTCCTGCGAGCTTTCGGCGTCCTGCAGCGAGGCTGTGGGAATTGCCTGGATCACGATCTCGTCTTTCTCGTTCTTCTCATCCTTCATCTTGCCAGTCTGTCTGAATTGAAGATTTTCGAGAATGGGAAGACCGGCGAAGGGCAGACCCGGCGACCGCAGTTTTCTTCCTCGCTTGCCGCCATTGTCTTGGCCGTCTTGGCCGATGGACCTTGGGGACGAAGCCAAGTGCTGAGTGCGGTGGCTATGTGAGGTGGCTATGGATCGTGTAGTTTTTTAGAGGGTTGGGAGAATCGTCCAGAGGCCGTCGGAAAAGCCAACGACCCCAAACTCGGCAGCCAAACATGAAGAAACACAGCGTGACCCCGCACGTGCCGATCCTAAAGTCAAAGCGAGGCGTGCATCCAATAACCGACGCATGCGGCAGCCGAGCTGTAGGACCATTCAAAGGACCATTCAAGCCTCCGGGCAGGCCTTCGTCCAACACGGGTTAAGCTTCTCGTGCATCGCAGCCCCAGGTTTAACCCGTATACGAGTCTTCTCGGCTTGTGGGCGGCGCTGAACCGAGAGGAGGGTATAAAGTCTGACGCTCTCCCTCTGCTTGGTCACTTTCAGTGATCATCATCTCACTGCAGCCATAATCTGAGAAATCCAGTACTGAACAGTACTCCACCCACCACCATGGCGCTCGACACCACTGTACTCCCCCCCTCCCCTATCCCCAAATCCC